>NC_072777.1:7213884-7290667 GCF_022539595.1 Amphiprion ocellaris
CCTCAAGGACTGCTGAAATTCAAGGACGCTTCCAAAAATGATAAATTCTAAATTTGAGCAGTCTGGCATTACAAGCTCCTGCTGAGAACAGTCTCATTGGTTGCAACAGTTTTTAATTTAATTCTGTTTATATTTGACAAATGACTAATGACCCTAAGTGTTTTAAATGGCTTTAACAATAACATTTATAAACCAGAGGCATATTCCTTTACTTTTATATAGATATCTAGGTCTGATGACAGTTCAAATGTTTGTTTCCTCTGGCTGCAAAAACCACCCTCTGTAGAGCCTCTTCCAGGGCTATTTTCTGGGGAGATTAAAGTACCTACTCTGGGCTGTGCATGGATCAATGCTGATTGGTTAAACTCAAAGAGAACAAGGCTGATTCAATGTATTTGGAGAAAGTGTCATTTTCTCTGCATCTCATCTGTCCTTGTCGAATTGCTATCTTTAATTTAATATTCACTATATAGGCTAACATAGCAAAACTTACATTTTTCTATTCCGTACATGTGCACAGAACTAAAGTTATGTCCAGTAAATGCTGTTTGGCATTGTGATCGAAGCTGTTAGATCCTTGACCACAATGGAAGCAGAAAGGCTGATAGGGTCAATTAGACGACAACTGAGCTCAGCTGTGGACGACTGTAGCATCATTGCTAACTGTGATGCTAACTGCAGTGTGAAGTATAAATAACCAGTCTCAGCTCACATCATGAAAACAGCATGACTTTCATATATTGGTAAAATAATGAGAGTTTTAGAGTGGCAATATTTAATGTGAGGTTAGCATCAGTGGTTAACCAACAAGGAAGTTAACAAAGGTAGTTCTGTACTACAGCTCTAAATACGTCCTTTATAACAGGAGATTGATGATTTTTTGACTTTTTTGACTCTCTGAAATCCCCCAAAGCAGTAACACTACGAGTCTTCAACATAAGAGTGTGTTATTGGCACCTGTAAAGGAGGTCAGTGTGTGTTTGTAGGTGAAGAGAAATTTATCACTAGGCTTTAATGCACTCCGACAGACTGCATGAATGTCTGTTGTTTCAGGATATAATAGTCTATTGTTGTGATGAAGGAAACCTGCACACACGTCCTCTGGGAGCGTCATACTACCAACCTGCAGGTGCAGCACTACTCCACTTCCTTCCTATCATCTGACCCACGTTTCCCATCAGGACACCATGCAGAAGGAGGTGTGTGTGCTTTGTGTTATGATATTTAAATCACCCTCAAAGTGTAAGAATCTGGAAGCAAGATCTGCTCTGATTTAGGTAAAAACTTAAAGTTTTTACATTTCAAAATCACAAAATCCTTTTTCTGTATTACTGAGCAGTTGATAATAATTATTACTCAGAGTATTTGGAGGGTGACCAAGAGACGAACACTAAAGGTTATCCACATGTTGAGTCATTTTAACACACACTCAACCTCTGACCTTTCCTCCACCTCTCCTCTAAATAAAGGTTAAGTTAAACAGCAGTCGTCTTATCCAGAATTGATAAAGGGCTGTAACACTGTTGAGAGCAATGGCTGAATAAAGGACCAGGAAATGATTCTTTCAGCTTATAGGACAATGAGGAATCTTCTAAAGAAACTGGTACAGTTCAAAATTGCTTGAGATATTTCTCATTACTAGTAAAGGGCATTTTACAGTTTCATACAAATTTGCAATGATACAAATTTGTCTTTTACTATGTTGCATGAATTTAATTGGAATGCTTCCCCTTTGAAAATTCCCATAGGCATACAGCTAAATGTCATATTAGTTGACTGTAAAACATCATGTGGGAATTCAGTGGAAGGAAATCATATTTTCTCAGTTGTTTTGTAATGTCAAGTTAATTAAACTTTTTAGACCACTTCAGAACTTACAAACATAAAAAATATGTAATTCATGTTTTATGTTTTAAAAAAAAAAAAAAATCAAAAAAAGTATGTATTCAAAAATTAATTTCATGGAAATAAACAATTTGTGTTTGTAAATGTAGTAATGTCTCTAACAAATCAATTTCAATAAATTAACTAATCTAGATCAACTAAATTTCCTAAAATGTTCAGGCAGATCTACCACTCATAACATTAAGTTATATATTATAGTGTTGTGTTTTACACTAGACCAGTTGTTCTCAAATTTTTTCTGTCGGGCCCCCCTTCGGAGGACAAAAAACTTCCACGCCCTCCCAATAACTTTGTGTGTGTGTGTGTGTGTGTGTGTGTGTGTGTGTATATAAACTGTTTTAATATTAAAACGTGAATATGCAGGGCTGTGTTATTTTATCTGATTTCATTTTGTTGTTTTTCACAGTAAAGATCAGGAATGTCAAACTCATAGAGTATGTGCAGTATGTCCAGGGATCACATAAATCCAATCTGATCTCCAGTGGGCCCCATCAGTAAAATCACAGCATAATAACCTATAAATAACCACAACTCCAACTTTTCCCCTTTGTTTAAGTTTAAAAAAAAAAAGTACATTGTGAAAATGTTCACATTTAATGAATCTTTTTTTACAAAACATCATGAACCTGACATTTCTTAAGGAAAACAAGTTCAATTTCAACAGTAGCCTATTATGCCTCAGTTCACCATTTACACATGCATTGTAACTGCCAGATAACAGTTTATCTACAAAACCACAAAACAATCAGTCACAGGTATCTGGAACTGAACAATCTAGTATTTCATTTCATGATCAGAACAACTTGTCAAGTTCTAGAAATTATTTTAAATTTACAGTTTTACAAATTTACCATTTACAGTAATTTTTATCTGACCCGCGGGCTGAAATGGACCATCTGGTGGGCCAATTTTGGCCCGCGGGCCGTATGTTTGACATCACTGGTAAAAATAATCGGAGTAGATGAGCCGAGTATGTGACGTGATCAAGTACGCTGGTGTTCCGACTGCACATTAACGATGCATTCTCCCGTTCTCAGGAGTCTGTACTTCCGAGTCTGAACGGCCAGCGCATATCCAGTCTTTGGGCCAGCGCAATTTCAGTATTGTTGTACGCCACGCAAAACAGGCCAACATTAAAACAATAGTTCAGCTAATTAGTTCCATGTAGACAGACCTTTTCCTTCCAGTCGCTCGCGGCCTCCTTGACATGCCTCTGCGGCCCCCCAGGGGGGCGCACCCCACTATTTGAGAAACACTGCACTAGAGGTTTGACAAATGCTCTAATTCAAACACACAGATACGATAACAAGCTGTTGTTGCTTTACTGTGAATTATTATTGTATTACCAGACCCAGTCACCTCAGTGAACAACCCTTTATTTTATCAGAGAAGAAGGAGAACAGAGCAAATAAGAAGGAGTTCCCAGCAGCGAGGGAGGTGGAGGAGTGTTGGAGAGGCTTAAGGCTCTAATCTGCAAACACGTCAACACACACTTAGGAGCTCAGAGGAACCCTCAGGAATCTGCATTATATGAGAGAGATGTGAACGTTAAAAACCAGATTTAAAAATGCCTGTCATCAGCTTCACCACGTCCACCACACCCTGACATCATACATTCTTATAGTACCAAACAGCGACTCAGGTTACATGGGTTAAACTGGGTCGGAGCCGTCCAGGGCTCAGCACCACCACACTCACCAGTCAGCGTTGGTGACAAACTCTCCTCCTACCTACAGCCATCTTCAACAATGCACAAAATTATTAATTATTCAGACACTGAGAACGATATGTTTTAACAACTCAGGGCTAATTTAAGTTATAGATAACTGAATGTAAATCAGTCTGATATTCTCCTTAAACAACATATGTGTTGAGCTTTGTTAAATGCTATTTAGCGAGACAAAGAACTAGCTGATATCAAATCGCTAACTGTTATAGTACGATAGCTAACAAGCTCAAGTTAAACCGTTGAGCTAGTGTGAACAGAATAACAGAGAAACTGAAATGTCACCATGGACATCTACCTAGAGTAACTGGAATGAGGTTAAAGAAGGGAAAAAAGAGTGGCAGAGACAGTCTGACAACAAACAAGAGATCGGAAACAGGACAGATTGGTGGGACTTTTCTCGTCATGTGGTTTACATCTAATTGTGCAGTTACCTTCAATACTTTGAACGCGTGGGGTGGAGTTTGAGATGGCTGTTTGAGTAACTTTACAGTATTAATTGTAACTTTATCACAATGGACATGTTAGACAATAAGGATAATTATTTTTGAGGTTAATGTTTTTATTTACAGTGTAATCAATTATCGAGGACAAAAATAAGAGAGAGAGAGAGAGAGAGAGGTGGTGAGGATTTCTTCCATTCTTTTCTTATCTCTCTCGCCCACAGTCGTCCTCTTTACTGATATGTTCAGTCTGGTTTTGACCTTATCAGGGCCAACACCCAGTCTGCAAATTCACACAGACTTAAGAGCTTTTATTAGGTCTTTATTTGTCTATAGGAGGGCCTCTGAGTGTGTGTTTCAGACTGGCATCAGTTATTTTCTATCACATTTGAATTTCACACAGATTTATCTGTGACTGCTACTATCATGTGAACATCCTCATGAGCTGTAAGAGGAATAAAAGAACAGCTGTAACATTTATTGCTTCTTACTGCCTAACAGGACATAAATGTCTTTTATAATCATTTATTTTTAACTGATTTAACATAACTTGTGAATCTATGAGTCTTTTCTGTCCACAAGTGACCTCTTTATTCTTTATTTTCTAGCCCAGCAATTCTTAAATGGGGTATTTTTATTCGAGGAGATACGTGGAAAGCAGGAAAAGAAATCTGATAAAATCAAACTTTTAATCAAACAAATGTGCTCTTATATCGAGTAATCTCAACACTGTAATTCCAAGACAGCACGCAAGTGGAAAAGCAAAAAACAACAACAAAAAACAACAAAAAAAACCCTAAAATAAAGACAAAATTAAAATATGTAGCTACTAAAGAGTTTTGATGAAATTGTAGAAAAAGCTGACAGGAATGGACAAACTGTTGTAATTCATTCTATTATTAACAGATGACATACTTAAACTTCATGGATATATGGTTTAAATGGTCAAAGCAATGCATTAAATAGTAAATTAAAAGCAAAGGATAAATGGTTAATATTTGAAATATTTAAAGCTCCAAATGAGGGACACCAGACATAGCTGAATAATGGATAAATGGTTGGAAAACCTAAAAGGAAAGGATACCCTCTTGTGATTTATTAAATAGTTAACTGGTTTACATGTCTTAAAGAAATGGATAAACTGTTGAAAGAGAATGCTAACTTTAATTAATAACTGACAAAAAATGGAATAACTTGTATGTCCATGTACATCATAGTTAGCTGAATCACTTCCTGCGACCTGATGAGGCACAAATATGTCAAAACTTTTCATATTCAATGCCAGAAATAATTTTCCCTGCCACTATTTTCTCTGCCTAGTTTTACATCGAGTCCTTCTCCTTCTGCTGGCCGTGGTTCTCTTGAGTCATAACTAAAAAAAAAAAAGGCACAGTACCATGTTGTTCATCATCTTCACCACCTGTCATTGAAACAAAAATCCCCTCTCTTCATGTCAGTATGTGTGAGAGTTGATGTTTGCAGTGAGAGCTGCTGTGTTCTCTCAGACGTCCTGTTCAGCATTAGTCTCACCTCAGGAAGCTTGAACACTTATATCAGGTCGACACAACGCACACATTCCTACTACTTATATAAGAATGCACACACACACACACACACACACACACACACACACACACACACACACACACACACACACACGGTGCTCATAACTGTAATGTGTGGAGAATTTCATAAGTGGTCAGCAGCACCTTTGTCAGATAAATCAAGCCGTTGAAACAAATCCGGAAAAAATTTCAGGGATTTTATGACACGAGTCTATTTAGGTTTAACACACACACGGGCTGCAGAGCATCATTTTTAGTAATAATATATATTTTAGTATTTTAGTAATAATAATTTTTTATTGATGGAGAACTTTTAAAAATCCACATTACGAAGTTCTTCACAGGTCAGCTAAATTAGAGAGACAAAACTCAAAGTCGTGAAGAAATACAGATCAGTTCAAACAAACTTTACACAAGTTAAATCAGGAAAGGCTCTCCAGCAAAAGCATGTTTTTAGAAGGAACTTAAAAGGCGTCACTGACTCAGCTGGCTTTATGTCTTCAGGCACATAACTCAGGAGCCTTGGGGTCCTGACTGCAACACTGAGTTCTGGATATTTAGAGTCAATCAATCGATTTTTGGTTCAGACAGGTAAAAAGGCTGTTGCAGTGATGAAATGATGTGTCTGTGCAAAATTGTTTCAAAGATGCTACAACCATGAAATGGTAGTTAAAACTTAGATTACTGTCAGAATAGGTGGCGAGTTCCCCTGCAACAGGCCTGACGTGATCCAGAAGAGAAGCAGCTGATGGTGGAACGTGTTTTCCTGTGAACCAAAAAGTTGAATCGCAGCTGAACTTACAGAAGCCAGGATGTCCTGATGCAGGGACTCACACTCTGTGGTACAAACTGCAGACTTTGATTTACATAGACAGTAGAAATTATGGAATTTCATTTTATGTAGTAAAGAAAGCAACTATTGCTGCAGCTGGCTTAAAAAGTTTGAATAATGAAGCTTTGTGCTTTTGAAGAATGTAATTTGATTTAGAAATATGCACATAAAATTCAAAATACAGCAGCAGGATTTTCACACGGTCTGTATCAGAATTAATGAATGTTAAATATATTTTTAAAAAACCTCTTTGTCAGATCTGACCAGTCTTAACCAAAATGTGTAGATATGACTACCTTAAATGAGTCAATTGAGTCAGCTGCCTTCTGAAAACTGCGTTTATACACTGTCTGGTTCTTATCAATTTGAGTCCTGTGTTGATACAAACTGATAAGTACTTTATACTGAAAATACAGACAAGTACTTGGTGTTTTGTCACTGCTTACACTGGTGTCTGTGCATTTTAAATACAAACAGATCCTGAACCAGAACCATGAGTAGTTTATTTCAATCTGTTCATGTGTGTTAGTAAGTACATCTATGACAAAAGGGGTGAGTGAGCACAAACCAAATTCTGAATGCATGCAATGCGTAGCATGTGTCTGTCTGTTTTCTATTTTTGCAACTTCTGAGCACTTGACATCACAAGAGGTCACTTTCAATTTTAGACCAGCAAGCAATTTGTTTCTTGAGTAGTACTTGAAATTTGGTTTGCCCACTTTCAAATGTTTCACATCCCAAATATTGTCATATATAGGATTTCACCCTTTCATCATGTTACCTGGTATGTCTATGCATATTGCTACACTAGTCTCATAATGAGTGGCTGCATTTTTTTCAGACCCACAATCAATTTTATTGCCACATAGGTTTTCACATTCAAGGAATTTGATGTTTTGATGCATGACATTCACCAGGATGAAGTCAGTCTAAATAAGATCTTGCATTTCCAGCAGCAGTGACAACATGGGAACGTAGCTGCAGACCTCAGATCAGCTCCTCGGTCTCCTGGTTCAGCTGCCTGCAGACATTCTCCTGCTGAAGAACGTGACCCGGCCCATCGTGGCCTCCCGACCCCACACGTTCCACCGATGGGGGCCGCAGTCTGTGTGTGCGTTTGTGTGTGTGTTGACATTTGTGGCACTTTCTAAAGACAGAAAGTGGGTGTGGGAAAGACCTGCTCGCCCATCTCAGACGGTCCACGACACACACTCTCACACACAGTCAGCTGATCCCCGACTCCCCCAACTCTCCCAGCACTTTATCTTAGTGTGTGTGTTGTATGAGAGCAGAGCTGCTGGGAAAGTCCCTCCGGCTTCAATAATATTTTACTGTGACCAGAACTCAGATTCTCAGAAACATCATCCACTGCTACAACTTATGTTTTATATTAAAATTAGCATCCTTCATGGTAACTTAAGACAGCTCTTAACATTTTGGCAGCTGCAGTCTGACTGAAGAATCAATGCAAGAGGGTACGATTAGAGCAATGTTAATTACAAATGGGTTGGGTTGTTGTGAAATCTATATGGGTTAAGTTAGACTTGATTTAGATGAATGAATATGTACAGTAACGTGCACATGTGTGTTCAGATTTGCAAGTATACTGGGAATTTTTAAATGATCAGATGGAGGCCACTTGAACAAAGCAGCCCATGTGTGAAAGGAGGAAGTGGAATAATTCCCCATTAACAAGGATGAAGAAGAGCAGGATGTTTGTGTTGTGTTTATGCAAAACGTGGAGCAACTGCACCATTCAGGTGGCCTCCATCTGATGATATCTGTTGGTAAATGTTGTGTCCCCACCCCAGCTACAGCTACTCTAAGAAGGTTAAGGCGATACAAACAACACAAACTTCACATTAGGACCAAGCGACACTAGAAATAACTTTTGAGAATTTCCTTTCTGCAAATAAATACAATGTAAATCCACTGAGGAATGAGGACTCTTTGGCAAAATATTCTTCTGTTACTTTTAGTACATTGATTTCCTGTTTGTTCATGTAATACACATATAATGACAATATATAGAAATCTATGCACACCTGTTTTTGTGATCCTATGAATTAGTCCATTTGAAAACATTGACTTAATTATGTAAGATGCCTCAAAAATTTGTGAAATGTCAACAACAGCTGTTATTTTTAGTAGGAAATATGAACATACCCATATATAAATTTTTAAGGACCAATAAATACTAATTTAGCTGGACCCATTCAGTCATTTCAGCCTAAAATTAACCATAAACAGTTTTATCTGTGATCTCACCAATTTTCATGGCTGTGGGAGATATATTTTGGGAGATACTGAACACTTGGACTGACTTCATGGGTGAGCTGTTTTTCTTAAGGTGAAAAGACAAAAGAATTCACAGGTCTGAAAACATAGGCTACTGGAGAGGGAATTAAGGAGCTCTTAGCATTAGCTGAGTGTTAAACAACTTATCTGATCATTGTCTGTTTTACACTTTCCTAATAAAGCTTTTAGAGATTTTTCCTTTACTTCCAGTTGTAGTAGAGATATTTCACCACTAAAACCTTTTATGTGTTTTTGATACTGGGAACACAGCCGCCTTAACTTCAACAAAGGAATGTCTTTGCTGCTGATGGGAAGAGCGGCTAATGTTGGGAAATCTCATGAAAACTACTTGGTCTTTAACATCAAGGTTCCTCAACTTTGTGATGCACTGACAAACACAAGAGTCTCTGAACATCTCTGATGGCCTGAAAGACAGAAGAACTTTAGACATACTTTCAGGATATGACATTTTTGTGAATGATGGTTGATAGCTTGTCTATTGCAGAAAGATTTAAAGTTAGGTGGCTGTGAATTGACTGGCGATCGATCTGGGAAAAGGTGTCAGAGAAACACAAAAATGAACTTTTACAGCAGAAAAGTCCCATTTCTTTCTTTCCCGTTAATTTCTATTTTTACAGATCACGAGAAGAGCTTTGATGGCGTGTAACACTCACAAAGTGAGTAAAGGGGATTTCTTTGTGGAAAAAGTCGTACGTTGAAAGTGGATTAACATCTTGACCGATATCAGAAAGAAAGGGAGACTAGGAGAGTTTGAGGGAGAGAATGTGGCGGATGAAGGGAGAAAAGGATAATTGTGTGTTCCTGCAGTGAAAGAGTGTTATTCTTTGGTGCTGCTGAGAGGCGGTCATTGTTTAGCAGAGTTTACCAGTGGGACCGGTCATCAGAGATCACACATCCTGATAGTCGCCCTCAGACCTGATCTCCACAAGCTGCCGGAGGAGGCTTACCCAAGATTATCTCCTTGATTTACCACATAACTGCTGAGATAACAGGGCCTTCTGATTCTTCACTTGTCACGTGTGAAATCTCAAAACATTGTAATCATTATTGTAGAAAATTGCATCTCATCACTGTCTCCTGTTGAACTCTGATGCATAAAATGGAATCCATAACATTAACCATTACTAACCTAATGTTAATGGGACTTTAAAGCTTTACATTTTTTGTTGAACCCATTCATACAGTGCTGCCCGGTATCGATGATTTCTTCACGTTTGAAACAGGTTGGCCATTAACTAAAACTAGGCAGTGTGTGCATATCAACACCTCAGTGCTTTTACACATCAACATGACATTTTTTTGGTATTCTAGAGGACAAGGGGCGTAATAATTTAAAATTTAAAGATTTAAAATCCCCATTTGCCTCACCACACCTTCTCGAGGCAGTCGGCCGCCGTCTGTCAGCCTGGTTCTGCTGGAGGTTTCTTCCTGTTAAAGGGGAAGTATTTCTTCCCACTGTCCACACAAAACCCTCTCAAATGGGAATCATTTGGTTTCTCTTGATAATAATGTATGATAAAATCTTGACGATATTATGGGAAGTGCCCCGACATGATCATATGTTGTGAATTGCCGCTATATAAACAGAACTGAACTGAATTAAATATTTGAGAAGATTCACTGTAAGATAAACAAAAAAATCACAAAGGAAATGGTTCATTCGTTATCCTACATTTTCAGTGGGATAAATAAGGCCATTTATGTTCTTAAATTTACTGTTGCAAGTGTCCTCTTTAATCTAAGTCATGGTCTTTTTAATGCTGGTCACTCAGCTTTTTTCATTTTAATAATGCATATATTACATTATTGCATATAGATCTAATGAGGACTGATGTTCATATTCTTTTCCATACATCTCATTTTCATGATTTTTGTGAGTTTTTTCTCTTCACTTTTTTCCCCAAAAATATTGATGTTTCAGAAAAACCTAAGAGACTTGAAACTCGTTGTTTATCACAGCAAACAGAAATAAACAGTGAACTTTAGGCAACCTTAACATGTCATAGTGTGTTCAGGTTCACAAAAAGGCAGCAAATATGCAATTCTTCATCTAAGAATCTAGGCTTTTGGAAACATTCCCACTGATTCAGACTTTGTGATGTGACTAGTGTGTTCTTCAGGTTGTATAGTCAGCATGGTCGCCCCCTCTCTGCTCCTCCATCACCCCCTCCCTGCCCATGTTCCCATGGTTTTCCCAGGCCAGCTCTCCCAGGGTGTTTGACCTGACTTTATGCCCCTCGCTGCCCTCTTTCTGCCCCTCTTGGTGCTTCCTGCCCCCTGCTGCAGCCACACAGGCTCTTATTGTAGCAGAGCCTACGCCTGTCACCACCCATCACACACAAACACACACAGTCACACACGAAATGCATGCACAGCGCCAAGACAGATGTGGGTACACGTACAGTACTTTAACTACTGCAGACGCACACATGCATGGTACGAACACACATGCATACAGCAGGCAGACAAATGCAAATACTGAAAGTTCCTTTAATCAGTAATTAACTGCATGTCAGTGTCATTCCTGCTTTTTTTGGAATAAATGAAGAAAATGATGAAAAAAGAGGAGCAACAGTAGTAACTGCTGAAGTTTGTGCTAATAAAGTTAAACTGTTGGAGTTTGGGAGACATAAAATATGATCCAGCAAAACACTACAAAGGGAAGTTGTGAAAATCACCAGTTGAAACTTCATATTGCATCTATCTACACTCTACATAGACTGAATGAGCACCTTACTAGGAACACCTGTACACCTTCTTATGCAAGCTCTGATCCAATCAATCAATCATGTGGCAGCAGAGCAGCATAAACTCATGCAGATTCAGGTCTGGAGCTTGGTTTCTGTTCACATCAAATATCGGAATGAAGAAACAACTGAGCTCAGACTAGTTTTGGTGTTTCTGGATTTCCCCACAATAGTCTCCAGAGCTACTCAGGATAATGAAAAGCTAAAATCACCCAGTGAGCGTTGGTTCTATGGACAGAAACACTTGTTGAGAAAGGTCAGAGGTCAGACTGGCTGGAGCTACACTAACTCTGATAACCACACTTCACAGTTCTGTACCAACAATAATAGTCTGAATGCCAGTCTGTCTGAGTTTTGTTTGCTGACTATGTGCATCCCTTCATGTTGACATTCTTTAGGCTGGTCCCAGCAGGATAATGCACTAAGCCAGAAAACAAATGTCAAACTGGTTTCAGGAAAATGACTGAGTTCAGTGGACTTATGACTCCAGTAGAACATCTTTGCAGTAGAACAGAACAACTCTGCAGAAGTGATGCGATGAATCATGTGAACATGGAGCAAAACCTCAGAGAAGGATTTCCAACATCTCTTCAACAGTGAAAGGAAGCATGACAGTGGTCGCAAATATTTTCCTGCAACAAACCAACCAAATGAGCACACAACAAGGCACAGCACAAGAAGACCCCTCACCAGGAAATACCCATACAAGCAATGCAACTTTTAAACTTTAACATAAAATCGACTTTCCAAATGTTTTATGAGGAAGTGAATGCATTCAGTGCGTCTATCGAGAGTACAAACAATGTGTGCAACATTACCATGTAAATGCAGTTTGTAAGAGACTGAGTAACCAACATATAGGATAGGATGATATGACAGAAGAAAGTGAGATAGAAAGTTCAGGCACACGGATGTCTTATGTTATAAAGCACACACAGTGAAGGTGACATGAGTGGTGTCCAGGTCAAATAACATCCAGCATATTAACATGTACTTGTAGGCGACAGGTTACACGCTACATTCTTATTCTGCCCTAGTAAGATCTGCTTGAATTTGAACTATCAAGTACTTGTGTGCACGTTTAGACACATACGCAACATTAGAAGTACAATGGCCTTTGCTCTGAACCACTTCCCTTTGTTGTTGAAGGCGATGGCCACAGCGATATGCCACACACACAAACACACACACTGCAGAGAGCGTAGATATGGCTCAGCTCCTCCACCCATGTTTAACACTATCAAGATCAGGAAGCATTGCCGTGTTTCCCACCAACACACACACACAAGCTCATACACACAAACACACACATCCTCGACAGTCTGCAGACACTGCTATGCCCCCCCTGCACACACACAGTCACACTCACACATATATAAGATACATATACAAAGCAGGGACACACACCCTTCCTTCCCTTCGTGCCTCTGCTGTGACTGAAGGGGAAAACCAGCCGAACAGAGTCACACACTGTTTTCATGGATTAATGCTGAACTGACTCAGCACACACACACACACAAACACACACACACACACACACACGATCTAACACATGCACACCTGAGTCACAAACGGTTACACAAAGTATCCGACCTCTCATGAATCTGTGTGTAAAAGTAGTTGATACACATCTAGCAGGTATTAATCTTTTCACCAGTTTGATCAATCTGCGACATCGAGCTTCTAAGACAGTCAGGACTGCGGCGTTCAAGTTCAAGGGCTGTTTGTCTTCACCACCTGCTCACTACTGCGCAGACTCTGCTTGCAAATGACTGATTAGGAGAAGACTGCAGCGCCTGGTTCTGAAATATTTTTGATATATCCACTGTGGGAAGATGTGGCGACCCGTCATCCATCTTTATATAGAGTCTGTACATGCATCCTGGTAGCTGGTTCAAAATGCAACACTGAGACTCTTTTAGGACTAGACAAACTCCAGGATGGATTCCGGTTCCGTGAGGTTGCGGTTTAGTTTTGGACCCAACTGAGGACAATGGACGGGAGTATCATTAAAAGGGTGATTTATTTTTTAAAAAAAGTTTCAAAAGGGGTACTGAAGGCTGAAGGCTGGCGAGTCGTCCACCAGCAAGCCAGGACAGTGTGGAGTGACCAAGGTAGATATGAAGGTTGCTACCCTGAGTTAGTGGCAGGGCAGCGAGGTGTACATGAGGATCTACACAGGAGAGCACAAGCAAGGAGATTTTCAATTCCTACCTATTAAGCATCCCCAAATTAAATCAGTAACAGCTCTGCAACTCTGAGGCCAAACCAAACAACCTTAAGCTACATGGATAAGAACCACATTGGAGAATTTGTATCTCCATCACCATCAGTGAAAAGTGAAATGTTCATTATCAAAATGTACTCAAAAATGATCTAAAAATTTTCATTGCAATTCTACAAGACTGGATGTGAAACAACTGAAGATGCATCCATTTGAGACGTACCAGACAGTCTTTGTATTGACAATACCATCTATAATGTTTTCATTTGTTGTTTATCAGTAAAACACTTCTACACTTTATTCCTTTCTCTGGAAATCGTATAAAAGATCACTTCTCCGAAGAGGACAATCTACTACAATCTGCTCCTTTTAACAGAAAAACACCAGAAGAGTCTTAGGCTTTCGTTGTATGTGCACAAGTCTACTAAAGTGCATCATTCCATCATTTCCTTTTGCCATAAATATTTTATAGCACTTTTATTTGTGTTAGTCATTTTGCCTTTGTTTTAGCTGAATCTGGGGTGTCACATTGTGCCAAACAACATGAATGTGAAGAGAAGAGGGCCATTTGTGCTCTGGATAATGAAATTTGGAGAAAAACAAGTTCAACGGCAGTGAATGAGCAATTCTCCAGTTTATTCTAGAACAATGAGAGAAGGAGGAGGAGGAGGGCCATCTGAAATACCACAGGAGGAGGAGGGAAGTCGGAGAAAAGGAGGAAGAGAGTGAAGGACTCGTAGAAAGAAAGACTGGCTGTCGAGTTGTGACTGCTGGTGATTTATTGGTAATTAATCAATAGAGAGAGAGAGGGGGAGTCTGTGGAAGAGAAGTGAAGAGAGAGCTGTGAGTGAGAGCAGTGCAGGGATGTTGGAGCAGCAGAATGTGAGGAAGCAGTGCACGACGGCTGGAGTGTGTGTGTGTTCGTGTGTTGCTGTTGGTGTGTTTGTTGACTCAGGCAGCGAGCGGCACGACAGTGATTGTTTAGTTTCAGTCCCTGAAGTCAGATTCTCAGGCTCAGAGCCCCGAAGAGCTTTAAATACACTTTGACTGACTGGTTCACTGAAATGACTGGTAAATAACTGACTTTTTTACTGGATTACTGATCAGATTTTACTAGATGTGCTTAAATGGACATGAATATAATTATGATCAGGTTGAGTATTCTACATTTGTGTAAACATCATATATGGATTCCAACTGGATCACGTCAAATAAACTTGATTAGCTACCGCGTGTAAACATTAGGTCCAGGGTTTTCGATGCTGCACTATGCACTGCCACAGCCAAGCAAGGTAAAAGAAGCATAAACTTCCACCCTTTATTATTGGAACACTGGGCTGCCACAGGGGTCAACAGCACTGCACTTACCTGGTTTACAGCCTATCTGACAGAAACAGTTTGTGGAAGAGTGTTTGATCAGAATCAGCTATAGTTACTGGGGGAATTCCTCAGGGATCAATGTTGGGGCCACTTTTAACTATTATCTTCCTTAATCATCATTGTGGTCTTATTTCTATACCAATGTCATCTAGTTTTACATCTGTACAAAGCCAGACACCTACTTTCCCCTCCTCATCAGGCGTTTTTAGGCCGTCGGCATCTGGATCTCAAAAACTTTCTTAGAACTTCTTATCGACTCACTTTGCAAGTCCACTTCCACATAAATCAAGTCCAGGTGTCATACTCAACACTTTTGTTTGGTATTTTATGTAGTGCCTGCTTCACCTACTAAATATTTCCAAACTTTGCCCTCGTCTCACAGGAGGAATGGAGGATACGCAGAACCTGTTTTCTTGTTTCCATCTAATATGATCTCTATTATGACCAAAACCAGGACAAACCTCAAAGCCTCAAAGCCTACTCACTCACTGATTCCTGGCAGGATGTTCAAAGCATACATTGTAGGTTAGGAATCTGGTACGATGATGTGATTACAGACTGAATTACTTACTGGATCAGTTATTAGCACAGTTGCTTTTGGACAGCTTTAATAATACAAATGACCAAATGTGAAATAAATGTAGGAGAATTAGACACCTTAAATTTCTTGCACACTGCATTAAGTTGTAGATCGAACAAACCTTCACCTAACAACCCAAAATGGCAAAATGAAAACACGTTTTCAGAAATTTCCGTACATTCTGAACCTATACATTGAGAATACAAAATCTGAAATCTGTCCTGATGTCTCATGATATTTCTGTTTTACTCTGTGCGCGCACGCACACACACACACGCACGCACGCACACACACACGCACGCACACACGCACGCACACACACACACACACACAACTGTATATGTGTGCGTGGAGCAGTTACTCTTGCGTAAAATATCCTGCTATATAATACAGGCCTCAGAATTAATGAAAGACATTAAAATGGACATGAAGCACATGATACACACATGATACACACACCTCCAGTGGTAGAACACACACTCCCACACACAGTCAGGTGTCCACATGACTGTCCCATAGAGATTAACAGGAGGGAAGGTCAGGAACGCTGAGAATGTGGCAGGTGACAGTTTACAGTGGATATGTCAACCTCTGTGTGTGTGTGTGTGTGTGTGTGTGTGCGTGCGTGCGTGCGTGCGTGCGTGCGTGCGTGTGTGCATGTGCGCGCGCGTTTGTGGTGTGTGTGTGTCCAAACAGCACGGAGGAGTGTGTGTAATTCTATCTCTTCTGGCCAACAGTGACCCATTTCTCAGCCTTGTCTGGAATTGTGTCTGCATCTACAGTGCGTGTCTGTGTTTGTGTTTGTGTTTGTGTGTGTGGGCTTGTATAACATATGTTGTGGGGCATAGTTCTGTTTACAAAGTCACAGGTGTGAAGACTTGCCTCCTTTCTGGGGACCAAAAGCAAATTCCTGTTGGTAAAAGTACTACATTAATAGGAAACCTGGGCTTAAGGTTCAGAGTCAGTCTCCAGGGAATTAACACAACACCAAACACAACTGTATGTGTTTGTACGTCTGCTCTCACATCCTTGTCACCTCATTTTCAGGACACTACCAACATCTGCAAACACACACTTGTACTTCTGTCTTTGTGAGGACCGTCTTTGACATACTAGTAAATTCCCAAGCCCCAAACCTGATTCTAACCAGAACCCTAAAACCAAGTCTGAGCCGTAAACATCCCTCTGAAGGTCAGTCTCACAGTCAAACTCAGTCCTTTGGAAATAATGTTTTCATGTAACTAAACTGCAACTCCAAGTATGCATTAGAAAAAATGTAATTTTGAATACAAAAGTGTTCTTCCTGTGCAATTGTACAGCTGATTTTTATTGGTTTAATAATAGCTTTGATTTGCTACACTTGACCTTTAACACTTACTCTTTATTTGACTTGCAAAACATACTTTAAAAAAATCCTTCTTTAAATTTACTTATTGTCTGTGTTTCCTGTTATGCACAAAGTCAAATTCCTTGAATGTAAAACTCTACTCGTCAATAACAAGGATTCTGATTTTGATTAATTTTTTTTAATCACATCATGATCATACTCTGTCACCTAGTTGCATTGCAAGATAATAGATCGAGGAAGCAAAGGAATAGAGGGGAAGAAAGTAAGAATGAGACACTCCAAAGTAAGAAATGGGTGATACAAAGAATAAACTGAGAAATAAAAATATGAAAGACTCACTAAAATATGTTGACGTGGGCAACTACTTTTTATTTCCCTTCTCTGAATCTGTATTGTAATTGGGGACACCAGATTGAGTTTTACTTGTTATCGCACATCACTAGTTGTCAGTGGATGCATTGCTGATACCTTCATTTTCAACATATCTCCAACTTAGGCTAAATAAATAATGACACTGAATCATAATGTCAGACTGTCTTGGTCATCATTACATTTCTCCCAGAACACAGTTAATGATGCAAATTAGTTGGATCTAAGTGGAATTTTTGCAGATTCGATGCTATTTCTCTGTGTATGAATAATATCATTCATATTACACAGTGATTTGATTCCTGTTTGAATGCAAAAACAATTTGTGCAACTTTCAGTACATATTACAGCTCAAAGGTTTGGTTTGTTGGCCTGTCTGTTTGATTGACAGCTGTCCCGCCTCTCAGTAACATGCTTTTGTTGCTTTTTTTTCTGTTCCACCTCTGCCCTGTGAGCACAAATTGTAGCTCAGAGTGACGTCTCTTACTCTACATCATGTGTTTGTGTTTTTAGAGATTTCCTGCTGCCCAATTTGCCTCTGTGACCTCTGGAGACTCTATTTTTAGACTTTCATGGCCTTTAACCCCTGACTGCTTTATTTAGGCGAGTAAACGGTCTGGGAAACTCACAGGGATTTCCCCAACTTTCTGCCTGTACTTCAGTGTTCTGAGCACATAATTAGATGGACATTTTCTATCAGTGCTAAGTGTGAGCTTCTCATGGGAAACTGATGTCGTCCCACACACACATACAAATATTGAAGCTTTAATTCAGTTTCCAGTTGACTAAAATGATAAAACTACCATAAAAATCCATCTACTATGCGGCTATCTAAAATGAATAAAAAGGTGCAGATTTCCACCTGTGCAGCTTCAGCAACAAACTCTCAGATATTCACATGAAAAACACTTTAAACTACATTACTACACTGCACCTCAAGAGTCAGCTGTGCAGCTTATTAAAAACCAGCAGACACCTGGTGAATCTGAGGCTTTTAGAGGCTCTCTGTGGTCTACTATTCCTGAGCAGTTGCCTGCTTTTCTTGTTTTGTGATTCAGCCTCAGTTTCTGTATCACAGTGCTGTCAAAGAATTTCACCTCAGATTCTCTGATGTGTAGATATACGGTCCAGAACATTGTAGTGGTGTCTGTAAAGACTGCAGGCTCCCATAGTCTGCTGAGATTCAAATATGTCTATGACAATATTATATCATTATAATATTAGATTTGTTTACATTAAATAAATATTATATTCAGCAGGTCAGCACTGAATACACTAATATCTGTATGTAGCATCAGGGAAAACCTTCTCTCCACAAATTCAGCCAACAAGATGAGAACCATTGGATCTTTTTAAAATTAGATATTACTTTTTAAATTTTTAGATTTTGCAATGGTTTGAAAAGTTTTTTTTTTAAAGGACCTCCGTAAGGAATTTTCCCAAACATAATTGGAATCAATATGCAAAGTCTAGAGTTTTGTGGGGTGCAGTAATCCATACTTTCAGTCAACCATCCATCCATCCATTATCTATACACCGCATCATTAGGGTGGTGGGGGGGGCTGGAGTCTATCCCAGCTGACTCGGGGTAAAGGCAGGGGACACAGGCAGGGCTACATATAGTACAGACAAACAATCACACTCGCATTCACAATGCATGCACAGGGAGAACATGCAAATTCCATGCAGAAAGATCCTATGCCTAGGCCGGGACGCGAACTGGGGATCTTCTAGCTGCAAGGCAACAGTACTAACCACTGAGACTCTGTGCAGCCCCTCTGAATATGAAGTGATCTTTAGATTTATAGAGTAATTCAATCCCCAGTAGCTCATCACTGACAGTATACAAAGAAATCCTGCACGTTTGAACATCTTGACTCCCAATAGATTAAAGAACAAACATGACAATATCCAATATGCAGAAAAAATACACAACCAAATCAGATCTGAGTGCAGTTCAAGATTGTGGTTTGGAGAGATGTTGCCTCCTAGAGGACCATTGTCAGAGTTACAACAATGATGAAAATCTTTTCCATGTTGGCAGATGAATGAGGCACAAAAGCATTTAGGAGGTTACAAATGACTGTGTAGCTCTGTGTGGATACAATACTGACTGATTCAGTGTTGCAGGGGTCAATAGCTGGAATAACATAACATCCTGTTTTGAGTACAGACCAACACAGTTCATTTGCTCACAGCCACTTTGCATTGTTTTGCTTCTCTACTGCATCTCTCCACCGATGTCCTGCTGCTTCTTGTGTCTTTGCAGCTGTGAACAGAAGAGTTATGCAAATATGCTGCAGCACTCAGCCACACCTCAGATGAAACAACACAGGAACAAAAGCTCACAACTGCCCATCAGAGCTGAATATGTAAATAACAATGCCGGGCTGCAGATATGTCTGAAAGACACACCCTGTCTCTTTGTATCTCCTGGATCTTTAAAGGATCTGTTCACCATGGTAACAGCAGGAGGACTCAGGTTTAGCTGCAGAAATGGAAAAAATAACTGAAATCTTTGGTCTAATGAAATAGGAGCACTAGGTGTGAATTGAATCTATGCACCAAAAACTATTCTTTCACTTCAGTGCTTTTCTATGTACTCGTCTTGGAACATTGTGCTTTAAATATTGTAATAATTTTAGGAAAACAGCATCTTGAATGAAATGCAATACATAAGCCCCTTCCAGACAAGCTTTGTGTTCCATAGCTTATCTGGAAGAGGCCACTGAATGTGTCGACATCATATCTGAATGAACTCCCTGCTCACTTTTCTATAAAAGTTGCGACAGAAATCTTACTAGGTCGGACATAAGTATCATTTACGAGTCACCTTCACCACGGCACAAGTCTGACATGGATGCAGTGTTTGTATGGATATGCACATATAAACACTGGCTCTGTGAGTTGTGAAAAGGAATTTTGAATTAGTAATTTTTTCCGCACATTTCTGCACTATTATTGTGTTGCTGTTTTTTCTTTTGGAATAAACATTAACAGAAGCTGAGGTATAGTTTGTTGCCTCCAGTTGTTTGTAGGAGTCTTTCCTCAAAGTTTATTCAACACGTGAAGCAACAGACAGCAGCATGAGCCATATGAGGATCTCTAAATCAAGAGAATTGTTTGCATTTATGTACAGCAGCAGTGCTTTAATTTATGTGTTACAATTATAAGTCCAACTGTGATGACTTGCTGTTACATTAGTCACACAGATTCACAGTATATCAGCTGCATTTAAACAATTTGTAACATAGTGGCTGTTCTCAAGTTGAATCCTGAGCTCCATTCCAGTTGTCTGGATTTTTAGGGTCCGAGCACCACGAAGTGGTGCGAGGAACCTATTGAAACCCTAGGAATTATTATTAGGGTCCGAGCACCACGAAGTGGTGCGAGGAACCTATTGAAACCCTAGGAATTATTATTAGGGTCCGAGCACCACGAAGTGGTGCGAGGAACCTATTGAAACCCTAGGAATTATTATTATTATTAGGGTCCGAGCACCACGAAGTGGTGCGAGGAACCTATTGAAACCCTAGGAATTATTATTATTATTAGGGTCCGAGCACCACGAAGTGGTGCGAGGAACCTATTGAAACCCTAGGAATTATTAGGGTCCGAGCACCACGAAGTGGTGCGAGGAACCTATTGAAACCCTAGGAATTATTATTATTATTAGGGTCCGAGCACCACGAAGTGGTGCGAGGAACCTATTGAAACCCTAGGAATTATTAGGGTCCGAGCACCACGAAGTGGTGCGAGGAACCTATTGAAACCCTAGGAATTATTATTATTATTAGGGTCCGAGCACCACGAAGTGGTGCGAGGAACCTATTGAAACCCTAGGAATTATTAGGGTCCGAGCACCGAATGGTGCGAAGACCCTATTGGAATGCAAGGAATTATTTATTAGGGTCCGAGCACCGAATGGTGCGAAGACCCTATTGAAATGCTAGGGTTTATTAGGGTCCGAGCACCGAATGGTGCGAAGACCCTATTGGAATGCAAGGAATTATTTATTAGGGTCCCAGCACCGACGGTGCGAAGACCCTATTGGAATGCAAGGAATTATTTATTATTATTATTATTATTATTATTATTCTTTCTTTTACCGTCTTTTGAATTGCCTTTTTGGCAGCCTTATCATACCCCAAAATGCGTCAAACTTGGCATGCTCATCAGGACTGGCGAAAAATTTGATATTTTATGGGAGTTGCGCATGTGTGTGAGAATATGGCTCCATAGCGCCCCCTGGAAAATTGAAAATTTGGTCATTAGGCCAACTTGCACGACGTTTCATCTACAGCTACAAAATTTTGTATGCATATTCAGCACATCAGGAAACCCAAAAAAGTCAATCATGGCCACGCCCTAAATCCAACAGGAAGTCGGCCATCTTGAATTAGCTGTAAATTTTTTAAAATTAATAACTCATCGGGGATAAGTTTGAGAGATGTCAAATTTGGCCAATATATGCAAACACGCGACCTGATGAAAAGTTATCAAAATGTTCATCTCATTTCAAAGGGCGTGGCCATGGCGACTCCCAAAAAAATGGATCCTTCGCCATGAAACAGGAAGTGGTGCCTAACTCAGCTGTACATGCTCCAATCTGCCTGAAATTTTACATGTGTGATCAATGTCCAGCCCTGACAACATCCATGTGGTTATATACATTCACAGTCATAGCGCTACCTTGTGGTAGCAGGAAATTGACATTTTTCACACTTTGATGTACTATTTTTAGCACGTTGATCAGATTCACCTCAAATTTGGTGACATAAGCCAGAACACATTGATGATGATCCCCAGAGAAAATGGTGGCTCGTCATCAAAGGGCGTGTCTGTGGCAGAGCGGCGAATTTCGATTTCTCGCCGTGAAAATTGAATTATTAATATCTCAGCTGGAAATAGTCCAGTCTGGACCAAACTTGATATGGTGGACACCAGTCCGGATCTGAACACATCCACACTCATAAATTTAGAAATACTCATAGCGCCACCTATTGGCAACAGGAAGTAATTGTCATTACATTTGCACCTATCACTGCCGGAAACTTTGTCATATCATCTTGAAAATTGGTCAGCTGACTGGTTATGCCTAGACGATGCCACAGTGAGAAGATTTTGACGATTCATAAAACACTGTTGCCGTGGCAACGCATCGTTGCCTTAATAAACAAAGTACTTTTTGACAGGTTAAAAATGCTCAAATGCTCGCCAAAATTACCGAACATATCTGGACCGGCAACCCATTTCATATTTAAGGGAAACTGCACATGTGTATGGCAAAATGGCTCCATAGCGCCACCTGGAAAATTTCAAACAGTTACTACGGCCAGTACGTGTTACCTAGAATTATGAAACTTGGTAGGCATATGTAACTCGTCAAGACACACAAAAATGTAATTGACACCCATGCCCAAAACCCAACAGGAAGTCGGCCATTTTGAATTATATGTCATATGTTTTGACAATTTTGGGTCATTTTTGTACATTTTCAAAAGCTATAAACTCAAACAGGGCAACACCGAGAGAGCTGAAATTTGACCAGGATGTACTCCAGGCATGGGTGATCAAAAGTTATCAAAATGCTCACCTTAAGTCTGAGGGCGTGGCCATGGCGGCCTCGTGAATTTTGGTGCTTCGCCATGAAACATCAACTGCTGTGTAACTGCCCTAAACATGCTCCAATCTGCCTCAAACTTTACAGGTGTGATCAGAGTCCAGTCCTGATCACATCCATAGGCCGACATGCATTCTTGGTCGCAGCGCCGCCTGGTGGACGTGCGTGGATTCGCTGACCAGCAAGGATGCGAGGACCCGTCCAACGCTGCTTGCAGCTTTAATTATTATTATTCTTTCTTTTACCGTCTTTTGAATTGCCTTTTTGGCGGCCTTATCATACCCCAAAACGCGTCAAACTTGGCATGCTCATCAGGACTGGTGAAAAATTTGATATTTTAGGGGAGTTGCGCATGTGTGTGGCAAAATGGCTCCATAGCGCCCCCTGGAAAATGGAAAATTTGGTCATTAGGCCAACTTGCACGATGTTTCATGTACAGCTACAAAAGTTTGTATGCATATTCAGCACATCAGGAAACCCAAAAAAGTCAATCATGACCACGCACTAACACCAACAGGAAGTTGGTCATCTTGAATTAACTGTAAATTTTTCAAAATTTATAACTCATCGGGGATAAGTCCGAGAGACGTCAAATTTGGCCAATATATGCAAACACGCGACCTGATGAAAAGTTATCAAAATATTCATCTCATTTCAAAGGGCGTGGCCATGGTGACTCCCAAAAAAATGGATCCCTCGCCATGAAACAGGAAGTGCTGTGTAACCAGCCTGTACATGCTCCAATCTGCCTGAAATTTTACATGTATGATCAGAGTCCGGCCCTAATCACATCTTTGCACCACTTGGCGGCCATTTTGGATTTCTCGCCATGAAACAGGAAGTGCTGTGTAAGTAGCCTGTACATGCTCCAATCTGCCTGAAACTTTACTCTCTCAGTTGCAGCGCCTCCTGGTGGATATGCATGGGCCAGTCGGGCCGCTCGGATGCGAGGACCCGTCCAACGCTGCTTGCAGCTTTTATTGGTTTAGTGGTTAGAAGTCAATAAAACATTAGCGTCAGTCAAATTGAATGCGTCAGTGGATGGAAGTGGTGGTTGCCTTGTGCTGCTCTTCACTTCACTGCAGCTCCATGGCTCCATCTGCTGGACGGACAGAAGTGCAGCAGCTGATGGCAGCTTCTTTGACCTCACGCTGCTGTCAGACCCCAGATTAGGGTTTATTTCAGATATATATAATAGAAAATAGTAATTAAAAAATAAGCTGATGTTGTATTTTTGCAGCAGTGAGTTTTACAGGGTTAAGAGCAACCAGTCAAAGGTTATTACTGAGGATTTTAAACAAAAACATTCAGGCAAACAGTTAACATCATAGGGTGCCTGGCATGTTTGTTTTTTTTCCGGGTCGATACAGATTTTTTTTGTAATCAAGGAGATCAATAACCAAGATTTGGAATCACTACACATTTGCAGAAAAAATAAAGTTTTTGAACAGCACATAAAGTTAAGTTAAAATTAAAATAATCACGAGTTGCAGCCTTTGCTTATTTATGTTTTACATGCTGAAGTTGTCCTTCAGTGTTTCACTGATCAGATTGTGCTGTGGGCAGGAACAAGATCAGAGGGAGGCAGCTGCAGCAGACCCAAAGTAGTTTCACATTCATTTATCTGATCAGATTTCAGGGGGCTTTTTTTTTTTTTTTTTTTTTTTTTTAAGAAATGGGACCAATAATTGAAAACATGCTAAATATCAGATGGGATCATTGGTGTCACAGGACATCTGCAGACACAGGTCAAAGATTACAAGGAGTTTATTTAACGAATGAAACTAAAACCAACACAGGAAGGATAACTAAACCAAGGTGAAAACAAAAAGGGGAAACCAGACTAATTGTAGGAGAAAGGTTCTGGTTTCAAAGTCTCTGGTCTGGCAGAGAGCGGAAGAATGAAGAACCGGGCCTTCGTGGATTGAGGTGATTGAGAACAGGTGAATCAACCCCCACACCTGTGAGAGAGATGGATGGATGGATAGATAGGTAGGGAGGTAGATGGACCATAGATAGATGGATGGATAGGTAGATTCTGCAGTGGGGAAATTTTCAGTGTGGCAGTAGCAGATAGGAAAAAAAGTAAAAAGAAAAGCAGCACTCAGTGCACAGATATAAATAGATGCTTTCTTCTTAGAGAAGAAATAGAAATGCTTGTAAAAAAGAAAACCTTGTGAAATTGCACATATTGACTTATTTACATTTTATTGCAGTTACTTCATGGGTGATCTGAACTACTGGGAGCAGGTTTGATTGAACACAGTCTGACTGCTGCAGGAAGGAAGGACCTCCTTCAAACATCGTGGGTGAAGCAGTCTGTCCCTGAAGGAGCTGCCGGTGATGGTCCTGTTTCCTGCAGGGGGTGGGAGATGTCCTCCATGATAGACAACAGCTTTGTCATCATCCTCCTGTCTAACACCAGCCCAGGACAGAGCTTGCTTTCTTAACCAGTTTCTTTAGTCTCTTCCTGTCTGCAGCCGTGATGCTGCTGCTCCAGCAGACCACTCCATACAGGATGGCTGATACCACCACACAACCATAAAAGGTCCTCAGAATTGCTCCCTGCACCCCGAAGGACCTCAGTTTCCTGAGCAGGTGAAGTCTGTTCTGACCTTTCTTACACCGTGCGTTGGTGTTCTATCTCTAGACATGTTTGAATGTCTTTATCAATAAATGGTCAAACACATGTTGAGTGTCAGTTCAGCTCTTTGTTCCACACATGTATATGTTCCTATGTGATTGGTGTCTTGCAGTCAGAGTGTAAAGACTTGAAGCTGTCAGAGGCTTTCTGTGGTGAAGAGGCTGCAGGACATCAGCTGCTCCAACAGGTGACGCCTTTGTTCTTTGGCTCCAACCAGAACCAGCAATAAATCAGCATGAGCTGCAGCTTATCCACCTCATAGAGCGTATAATAAAGAAACCAAGAGGTTTTAGTTGATAGCTGTCTCTAGTGAATGACCAGCAGTGTCTTGTTCAGGTTGTGAGGAGAAGTAAAAAGCTTACAGCAGCTGGTATTCCCTGGTAGTCTCCCATCCAAATACTAACCAGGCCCAACCCTGCTTAGCTTTGCAGGTCAGATGAGATTGGGTGTATTCAGTCTCAGAAACAAACCTACAAAGTAAGTTCTGTACCTCACATGATTCAAATCTCCACTCACACCTTTTATTTGTCCTTTGATTGCTCCAGTACTGATTGATGCCATCATTTAAGCCAATTTACAACAACACCTTGTAGGAAATGTGGTGCAGAGGTAAGTTCTGTGCCTCACATGTTGAAGGTCCATGGTTCAAATCCCCACTCACACTTTTTATGTGTCCTTTGGATGCTCCAGTACTAATTGCTAGCATCATTTAAGCAAAGTTAGAGCAGCATCTTGTAGGACAGGTGGTGTAGAGGTAAGTTTTTTGCCTGGCATGTTGAAGGTCCCTGGTTGAAATCCACCTTAGTACCTTTATTATCTTCACCTCCTTAATAGTTTTGTGTACCATCATTTAGGAAAACTAACAGTTACACCCAGTAGGAAGGATAGCGCAGTGGTAAGTTATCTGCCTCTCATCCAGGAGGTTTTTGGTTCGAATCCAGCTCAGGGCTCTTTTGACACTTTATAAGATAAGATAAAGATAAGATAAAGTTCTTTATTTCTCCCCACTCCAGGGGAAATTTAAATTGTTACAGGAGCTTTATTTACAATATGTACATACTTTGGCTGTATGACAACCTCTTTCAACCATCATTATAACAAAGTCCACGAAGGACCTTGTGTGAAAGATAGCTCACACATAGGTTGTGTGTCTGTCATGTGGAGGGTCACGGTTCGAATCCCCACTGGGAACATTGCGGAGTATGATAGCGGAGTGGAAAGGTTGTGGTCTGTGGTGTGGAGTGTCAGTGGATTGGAGTTGAAGGGTGGTTCTAGGAAAACCAAGAAGTTGCCCGAAAAAGGTAAAGAGCGTAAAGAGCGTAAAGAGCGTAAAGAGCGTAAAGAGCGTAAAGAGCGTAAAGAGCGTAAAGAGCGTAAAGAGCGTAAAGAGCGTAAAGAGCGTAAAGAGCGTAAAGAGCGTAAAGAGCGTAAAGAGCGTAAAGAGCGTAAAGAGCGTAAAGAGCGTAAAGAGCGTAAAGAGCGTAAAGAGCGTAAAGAGCGTAAAGAGCGTAAAGAGCGTAAAGAGCGTAAAGAGCGTAAAGAGCGTAAAGAGCGTAAAGAGCGTAAAGAGCGTAAAGTTTTTATTCTTAATTCTTATTCTTAACTGTCTTTCAAGAAGATTTTTGGCGAATTTTGCCCAAATGTGAAAAAAAAGCTTGAGCAGAGTGGGGGATTAAACCTGCACTCTCCAGGTTCCAAACCACCATCACTACCTCTGGACTACCGGTCCTACATACCCAAATACAGGCTTTTCTTCTATTCGTCAAGGCGGTGACATCAACACTGAAAGAAAAAAAAAACAATCCACAAAATCAAAAAAAGAACATGATCTACCTACAACTTTTAAAGAACACGCTAAAAAACAATACTAAAAAGTCACACTCTTCTCCTCATCACTCATTTTTACATTTTAACACAATTTCAAAGCCACACAAATCACATTCTTCATGTCAAATCACTTCTCTTCACTACAAATGGGAGAGAACAGCAAACAAATAAAATACAACTTATGGCTTAAATATCTTCAAAATCTCTTTGCTATTCCTCTACATTCAAATTCCTCAACACCACTCAACAATCACCTGCAGGATCTCTTACTTCTTTCTTAGCTCTGACAAAACATCTTCAAGACTCTGAGAAGACAACTCATTTTCAACACATTTGCTGCTTCGTCTAAGTGTCCACACACATCTCCAGTCATCCACAGGCCTCACCACTGATCAGCTGCACAAACTTACATGTTAAACTTCTCCAAAGATAAAATACAGGCCCTTCTGTCTGATCACAACTTTTACTGGTGGCTCATATTTCAAGTTCATTTCCTTGCAAAGTCTTTATTTTGGATTAAAGTGGGATCTGTGACCAGGCAGATCACTTGTTTATTCTTAGCATTTGGATTTCACTGACATTCCTGTCATGTAGAAAAATAGAAATATCTTTGCATTGATTCAGCTAAACTAACTGCAGACACTGAGAGGCGTAAAGTTCAACAAATGCTGTTTTTATTTACTTCACTGGTGACATCAGTAGATGCTTGCAGTGAAACCACCACTGCAAATATTTATGCATTAAAGTATCGCAACTGAAAACTCCCTACAAACGTCCACTTCTAACACCACAAACATTGTCCAGAGGAAATGATATTAGCTGAACATAAAAACATACACATATGTAACTCATCAAGACACACAAAAATGTAATTGACACCCATGACCAAAATCCAACAGGAAGTCAGCCATTTTGAATTATATGTCATATGTTTTGACGATTTTGGGTCATTTTTAGACATTTTCAAAAGCTATAAACTCAAACAGGGTAACACTGAGAGAGATGAAATTCGGCCAGGATGTGCTACACACATGGGTGATCAAAAGTTATCAAAATGCTCCGCAAAAGTCTGAGGGCATGGCCATGGCGGCCTCCTGAACTTTGATGCTTCGCCATGAAACATCAACTGCTGTGTAACTGCCCTAAACATGCTCCAATCTGCCTCAAACTTTACATGTATGATCAGAGTCCCGCCCTTATGACATTCACATGCTGAAATACAGCCACAGTCATAGCGCCACCTGGTGGATAGAAGGAAAAGCTCTATAACTAGCCTGTACATGGTCCGATCTGCCTGAAATTTTATATGTGGAATCACAGTCTGACCCTGATCACATCCATTGACCAATATACACTCTCGGTCGCAGCGCCACCTGGTGGATGGACAGGAAGAGCTCTGTAAGTAGCCTGAACATGCTCCAGTCTGCCTGAAATTTTACGGCTGTGATCAGAGTCCAGCCCTCATCGCATCCATAGGCCGACATGCACTTTTGGTCGCAGCGCCACCTGGTGGACATGCGTGGATTCGCCGACCAGCAAGGATGCGAGGACCCGTCCAACGCTGCTTGCAGCTTTAATTATTATTATTCTTTCTTTTACCGTCTTTTGAATTGCCTTTTTGGCGGCCTTATCATACCCCAAAACACGTGAGACTTGGCATGCACATTAGGACCGGCGAAAAATTTGATTTTTTGTGGGAGTTGCACATGTGTCTGGCAAAATCGCTCCATAGCGCCCCCTACAAATTTGCAAAAAGTTGTCATTAGGCCAACTGGCAGCGTGTTTCATCCACAGCTACAAAAATGTGTATGCATATGCAGCACATCAGGACCCACGAAAAAGTCAATCATGACCACGCCCTAAACCCAACAGGAAGTCGGCCATCTTGAATTAGCTGTGAAGTTTGATGAGATTAATAACTCAGCGGGGGTAAGTCCGAGAGACGTCAAATTGGGCCAGCATATGCAAGACTGCCTCCTGATGAAAAGTTATCAAAATGCTCTGCAAAAGTCAAAGGGCGTGGCCATGGCGACCCCCAGAAATATTGATCCTTCGCCATGAAACAGGAAGTGGTGTCTAACTCAGCTGTACATGCTCCAGTCTGCCTGAAATTTTACATGTGTGATCTGGGTCCAGCCCTGACGACATCCATGTGGTCATGTACATTGACAGTCATAGCGCCACCTTGTGGTAGCAGGAAATTGGCATTTTTTACACTTTGATGTACTATTCTTAGCACGTTGATCAGATTCACCTCAAATGTGGTGACATATGCCAGAACACATTGATGATGATTCCCAGAGAAAATGGTGACTCGTCGTCAAGGGGCGTGTCTGTGGCGGCGCGGCGAATTTCGATTTCTCGCCATGAAAATTGAATTATTAATATCTCAGCTGGAAATGATGCAATCCGGACCAAACTTGATGTGATGGACACCAGTCCGGTTCTGAACACATCCACATTCATAAATTTAGAAATACTCATAGCGCCACCTATTGGCAACAGGAAGAAATTGTCATTACATTTGCACATGCCATTGCCAGAAACTTTGTCATATCATCCTGTAAATTGGTCAGCTCAGTGTTTCCCCCTTGATGATGCCACAGTATGAAGATTTTGACAATTCATAAAATTCTGTTGCCGTGGCAACGCATCGTTGCCGTAATAAACAAAATACTTTTTGACAGGTTAGGAACGCTCATATGCTCACCAAAATTGCCACACACAGCAGGACTGCTGAAATATTTGATATTTTATACAAATTGTCCATGACTGTTGCAAAATGGCTCGATAGCGCCACCTGGAAAATTTCAAACATTTACTACGGGCTGTGTGTCTGACATACAGTTCTGAAATTTGGTAGGCATATGTAACTTGTCAAGACGCACAAAAATGTAATTGACACCCATGGCCAAAACCCAACAGGAAGTTGGCCATTTTGAATTAATTGTCATACGTTTTGACGATTTTGGGTCATTTTTGTACATTTTCAAAAGCTATAAACTCAGACAGGGTAACACCGAGAGAGCGGAAATTCGGCCAGGATGTACAGCAGGCATGGGTGATCAAAAGTTATCAAAACGCTCACCTTAAGTCTGAGGGCGTGGCCATGGCGGCCTCCCGAATTTTGATACTTCGCCATGAAACATCAACTGCTGTGTAACTGCCCTAAACATGCTCCAATCTGCCTCAAACTTTACACGTGTGATCAGAGTCCAGTCTTGATCACATCCATAGGCCGACATAAACTCTCGGTCGCAGCGCCACCTGGTGGATGGAAGGAAATGCTCTATAACTAGCCTGTATATGGTCCGATCTGCCTGAAATTTTACATGTGTGATCAGAGTCCGGCCCTCGTCGCATCCATAGGCCGACATGCACTCTCGGTCGTAGCGCCGCCTGGTGGACGTGCGTGGATTCGCCGACCAGCAAGGATGCGATGACCCATCCAACGCTGCTTGCAACTTGAATTTTTAACTTGAGTTTGGACTCGACAGTTTTTGTCAGGAGGTTGGACTTTAGGCTTTGTGCTGGAGGGTTGAACCCTGATTTCCAAGATTTTCAAAGTGTACAGACCTCTTGAGTCCTGAGGAGATGAGCTTTCACACAGTGTGAGGGCTGAAATTTTCGAAGTTTCACAGTAGTTGTCTGTAAACTAGAACCTTCAGATAGTCCAAGGACTCGTGTCTTCTATGTCCATGTGTAGTTGTCTGTTAGTTTGAAATGTCAGATAGTCTGAGGACTGAAATGTGCAAAGTGTCTTAGTACTTCTCTGTTAGTTAGAAATTTCTGTTTAATCGAAGCCTTAAAAGTTGTGAACATGAGTCTTGATTTCACATTTAGAGTATCCATTTGAGTTTTGGTGAGACGTTCACCTGTGTGCTATTTAGAAATGGTCCAGAAACTTTGATTGTATTCAATGAAAAGTATAGTAAGTGATGATCAGAAGGTAACATTAGTTTGATCAATGATTTCAACTATTAGTAGACTTTATGAGGGAAGCAGTTTTGAGAAAAGAGTTATTAGTAAATCAATTCATAGTGCAACCCAGAACATTGAAAGACGAAGTGTTTGAAGAAACAACCAGATGTTTTTGTTTCAGAATAGAAAACGTTTTAAGATATGTAAATTTATGTGTTTTTTTGGATTTTGTTATTGTGTCTTCTGTGTAATTAGATATTCAAAAGTGTCACTGGTGTTTTTCAAATTTTTTGTCTGTATTTAGATTCATCTTAAAAGTTTAGTCTTGTTCTTTTGTCATTCTTTATGATTTTATAATATTAGATTAGATGTCCAAATGTTTTGTCTTTTTAATGTGTAATTGTTGAGTGAAAAGTATTATTGGATGTGATGAGTTAAAATATTATTTTCAATATTAAATGTTTAAACTCTTGTAGTTTGTAATGTTAAGAACTTGTAGTAGATTGTAATGTGTAATTGTATATTTAAAGTTTTCATAGGAAATTGTGTTTAATTCCTAGTGAAAGTGTTATTGTCTTTAAGATGTTATTTTGTAAAGAAACATTGAACTATTTAAATAAGTGTATTAGTGTCTTTCACTTTTTGTTTGGATAGGCGTAGTGAGAGACAGCCAGACAACGGGGTTAGAAATAAGAGGTAGGCCAGCTCATACAGCATGGGGTGTACAAGCGGGAGTCGAACCCGGGCCTCAGCGGTGGGGACCTAGTACATACGTCAAAGGCGTAACCCGTAGAGCTACATGAGCACATATGTTCTGTTCTTGAAAACGTGTATTAATCCAATAGAAAGTCTAGGGGTAGGGTTAGGGTTGGAGAGGAAGGTCCTTACAGTTGTAATGAAAAAAATAGGGTAATTAATATTACACATAAATATTTTTAATGTTAATACTAAGCAGCCGAATATTCTGAGAAATTAATCCGCGGTTTTCCCTTCAGCATTGTGGTTGCACGTCTCCGTTAGAGGGTATTTAGACCCACAATGCTGAAGGGAAAACTCCAACTTTATTTTATAAATTTTTTGGGTTGAGTGGCTTAATATTAAATTATGAAAAAATTTTAATTTTTATATCAATTTTTTATGATACATTACAACTGTCAGGACCTACCTCTCCAACCCTAACCCTTCCCCTAGACTTCTATTGGGTTGGTACACCTTTGCTGACATGCAACATGTGTGATCATATAGCTCTGCGGGTTAAGCCACTGATGCATGTAGTTGTTCCTCAACGCTGAGGACCGGGTTCGATTCCCGCTCGCAACCCTGTGCTGTATGAATTGTTCTCATTCTTATTTCTACCCCATTGTCTGACTGTCTCTCACTACGCCTATCCATCAATTAACTGCAAAAGACTACAACACTTATTTACAAATTTCCTGTTTATTTATTAAATACAATTCTTTAATGTCTTACATCTTTTTTTCCCCCCATACTTTATAAAAGTTTAATTGTCTTAACTTTTTCCCATTTATTTAATTGCTTCTTTTTTATGTACTTTCTTTCTTTAATCTTCTTCTTTCTAGAATTTAACACCAACCTTAAATTTTGGGTGATTTTTACACATTTTGAAAAGCTATCAACTCAAACAGGGTAACACCGAGTGAGCTGAAATTTGGCCAGCATGTACTCCAGGCATGGGTGATCAAAAGTTATCAAAATGCTCACCTTAAGTCTGAGGGCGTGGCCATGGCGGCCTCCTGAATTTTGATGCTTCGCCATGAAACATCAACTGCTGTGTAACTGCCCTAAACATGCTCCAATCTGCCTGAAATTTTACACGTGTGATCAGAGTCCAGCCCTCGTCGCATCCATAGGCCGACATGCATTCTCGGTCGCAGCGCCACCTGGTGGACGTGCGCGGATTCGCCGACCAGCAAGGATGCGAGGACCCGTCCAACGCTGCTTGCAGCTTTAATTTATTATTATTATTTTACTGTGGTGAAGCAGTAATTGAATTTTCATCACAACATTTTCAGTATTTAGCCTAGTTTATTCATCATAAATAAACTAGGCTGTTAATTATTTAGATACTTTGATAAACTTGCTATTAGTTTAGATTTAGTCTTTTGTTTATTAGTGCATTATAATGTACTACACATGATGTACTGTTCAATCTCGCTAAAAAGACAAATATTGCAGTAAGGAACAGTGTAAAAGTGAATGACAGACTGTCTTCACTTTAACAGCTTGATGACCAGCAATGTTTTGTATCCCAATGAAAAGAGCTTCATTGAAACCATTTTTTAATTAATAAAAAAATATAAAACTAAAATACCTTATCACCAGTGTGTCACATAGTATAGACAAATAACAACATAACATCAAATTTAAAGTTATGTAATTTAAATAAAAGTAAAAACTTGTTCAATATTACGCAAATGAGCGATGACGTGTCGGAACCGGATGTACCTTTTTTTTCTTCGTTTTTTTTAATGTTCTCTCTCGTCTCCCTCCGCTCGCTCGAGCAGCCAGGCTCAGGAGTTTTAGACCAAAAATGGAGTATAAACTAATCATGGCAGTCTCCGGCTTCCCGAGTCTCTACGACACAAACTCTCTGACTTACCGGGACCTGACCATGAGGAGCGACGCGTGGCGGCAGGTCGCAGAGATCGTCGGGGTCCCCGGTGAGCGCTGCAAGTTTTCCGCCGTTAATAAACAAGCAACCACAGCGGCGCCGTTAACGTACCGTAATGTCTGTTTATAGCCCAGACCGACACACATCGAGTAGTTTTACTGAGGGTGGGAAGGAAGGTTCCATAAAACCGTATTTTTAAAAATTTACATCAAAGAAAAAGATCAAAACAATACGCGTCCGTCTCTTATTATGCTCCGATGGTCTGTTTTTTTTGTACCAAGCCCATTGGTTCCTATTACAGACGTGAATCTTTAGAAGTCACACATGTATAGTTTGATTACATCAAATGATTTAGTGCTGTCATAATATAGTAATAATAATATATGAGTTGATAGTTTGTAGTAAAAGTTACCTAAACAAGAGGAAATAGTGTATTTGTTTCAGCTACTGATCAAAGACAACCACATTTGTTGTCAAACAATAACACTGATGTCCCCTTATGTTACCCCAGTTTTGCTTTTCATACAGATCTAAAATATACATAAACTAACCCTTTAAATTTTAATTCTTGGCCTAATATCTCAGATGTAAGTGATCTGTGTTTAAACCAATCTTTTTTAGTTTTGTCAAGGGATTTAAACATTTATGGTAAAACTATTTTTGGAATAATGAAATTAGTTTTAAAAAGTGATAACTATTAAAAATACGGTGAATTTTACTGATTTTGATGGGTTTCTTTTTGTATTCTTACATGTCAAACAACCTTAAATCTTAATAATAATGTAATAAAACACTTTAGGCTAAGGATATGCTATGCACAAACACAACATAAAAAGGAAAATAAAACTGCACCATGGTTGCAGAAACACAAAGAAAATAACTGACAGTCAAAAGTACATGAAATGAATAGGTGGCCAGTATAAAAGCACCAACAAAGGAAAAGTGATGTTTACTAAAAAATAAATCAGCTCATTAAATTTGATTTTTTTAAAAGCAAAAAGAATGCATATTTACATGTAAATATTTGATAAATATGTACATATTCTACTGGAAACAAGTTCAAGCGTCCATGAAAATGTTGACAATCTTACAAATATTTTTTTTTGCCTAGACAGAACAGCTTCTCATCTTTTTAGTCAAAGTTTAGTTCTTCAATTCTGTCACAAACCGCAGTCTGTCTTATGTATTCAAATTATTAGCAACCATCATTGACAGTATTTTTACTTTTTTTTAATGACTTGTATTCTGAAAACAGTCATTATGGAATGATATTTTTCATTATTTACCCACTGAAACTTAGCAAACAAATACTTCTGCCTCTCATCATTCCCACGTTATACAAAAATTATTGTCATCATCCGTTCAGTGTAATACACTCTAGTCATCCCTTCTGAGCTTCAATTATTTTCCATCCATTATCTATACACCGCTTAATCCTCACTAGAGTCGCGGGGGGGGGGGCTGGAGCCTATCCCAGCTGACTCAGGTGAAGGCAGGGGACACCCTAGACAGGTCGCCAGTCTGTCACAGGGCTACATATACAGACAAACAATCACTCTCACATTCACACCTACGGACAATTTAGAATAATCAATTAACCTCAGCATATTTTTGGACTGTGGGAGGAAGCCGGAGTACCCGGAGAAAACCCACGCATGCACAGGGAGAACATGCAAACTCCATGCAGAAAGATCCCGGGAAAGCCGGGACGCGAACCAGGGACCTTCTTGCTGCAAGGCGAAAGTGCTAACCACTACACCACTGTGCAGCCCTCAATTATTTTCATTAACTAATTTTCTGATTATTACCTCAGTTATTTAATAGCCAATCACACCTTTGCAATGAGGATTAATCCATTTTTAAAGTAGTTGCAGATTATTTTTTTGTTTATGAATCAACAGTAGAACATCCATAGTGTGTCGATAAAGGCACATACCATGTGTTCACAAGTCACAACCAGATGTCCTTGTTTGTATTCTATTTGAGTCATTGGTAATGTTTTATACAGTTTTGAGGCCTTGTTCAGTATGAAACTGTGCGAAGGAACTCTGTGTTTTCTCACTAACTGATAGAATTTGTATGATTTTCTGTCTTTTCTTCATTTACAAGGGGCAAAATTAAAGAATATCGTTTACATCACATTTTAAATTTAATTTCACAGTAGTTTACAAGTTCTTGAAATGTAAAATGATCTGATCTGTGTCCCATTTTTGGCAGTATGAAAAATAGAAATAAATAAACACTGAATACATATGCAAGTTAGTTTTAGTTTCACGGCTTAAAATAGAAAAATAAGTTCAGTTCTTTGAATAGAGGAACATGTCAGCCAGTATGACAGTGTGGCTCACTGATGTGTTTTTATTGGAGCTCAGAGGCACAAAGGAATAAGATATACAAGACTTTGAACACAATAGAATCACTTCAATGTTGAATGAGTTTTCATATGTGATCAGTGACATCTAAATGTTGTGTCGTTCACCAGAGTCAGAGTGCAGAAGGAAGTGGAAGACGCTGAGAGACCAACACAGGAGGGAAAGGCAGCGTGAGAAGGAGAGACGTGAGAGTGGAGTCGGGCTCTTCAATTACAGACCATGGAGATACTCGTCCATTTTGTCGTTTTTAAACCCATTTATTGATGCCAGGGCTGCAGGCACTAACGGCTGGGCTCTGGATCCACAGTCGTCTCAGATCCAGGCGTCTGAAATGGTGGGCTGCAGTACGACAACCGAGACACGGAGCGACGACGACGAGACTTACGGTTTGTAACTAACGATGCAGAATGTGAGATTGATAAAGTCTGCTCACATTATGTTCTTCTCTTACAGACAGGGTTGCCAAAGCTGCTTGTAAAAAGTTAGTTTTCAAGAATAAAATAATGACTAATGCGCATGACTGCAGAGTATCATAAAAATGAAATAACACCAAATATTTAGTGAATTACTGTGGCTAACAGTCATAAAACACGAAGGTTTTCAACTGATTTATAACTTTAAGCAACAGAGAAACATAGCTGTAGTTAACCAAAGAAAATGTTTGTAGACTGAAATCACGATTGGCCCATCATAAGAACTATTGAGGAATATTGATCAAGTAAGTTACCCTACTGTTTTGAGTTAATGTGCCGTATTTGTTGTGTGAGTTGTGATTAGTTTGCACTTGAAATTTTGGCTGTTTGTTTGAACTAAATGCAGCCGCATCGACAACTTTGACAAGTAGGAACGTCTTCCACTTTGATAAGTTGGACCTAGCAGTCTTTATTCGACGGTGCGAGTTCAAAATTGTGAAAACATGGGGGTGTTCATATATAGTCTGCATCTTCTTGCTTCTAAAGGTATGTAGTTAATCCTGGGAATCTACTGATGTAGCGTTTTTCTCCTTAGCAAAGTCATTCTGCTGATTGTCCGACCAATGAGAATTTGGTCAGATGAGAGCAAATCGACCAACCAGTCAACCAGCAGCCGCACGAAGAAAAGCGTTAAAGCTCCACATCCAAAGCTTTACTTTTGTCAAATATTTCCTGATTATTTTTCTGTTGATGGACTAACAGCAGCCAGTCAACAGCTGGTCAGCAAAGGCACATATTAGATTTAAAAAAATAGCAAAAATAGCAAAAATCTAATGAGTGTGCGCCTCTTTGTCTGTTCAAAAAGAAGGCTGAAAATGGTTTGTACAGGTAATGTAACAGCTTCTGGAATAAAAGCAAACATCTATGTTAGCATGAAAAGGAAATACCCAAGCAAAGTGCAAGTCCTTTCCGCCTTTGCGGACATTTTACAGTCTGTACCAAGACAGTCTGGAATATTATTGGTGGAGATGTCACAGTACCAGAAATTTGGTAGTCAGTACCAGTGAAGTTTGACAATAAATATAAATGTAAAAGAAAACAATGTTTTTCAAAATACACTCACCTCCTGCTAAAAATTGTGAATGCAAATAGTAATTATAAACACAGTTGTTTCTCGAAAGTTATCAACTAAAACTCACCGAATTATCACCTAACATTAGCATTACAGCAGCTCCCTGTTCACTCCATTTCTGTTTAGTTTTTTTATTTTGATGAAAAGCAAAAGTCATAGTTCATGTTTCAAAATAGTACACTTTATTTACTTCTAGTTTAATTTTTGTTGTTAAAAATAAGTTGTCAACAAATATTTTTCTCATAATTTGACAGTTCTTGTGACATCCTTTGTTATTGAGCATGTGATGCTTTTATCTGTTTTTAGGCTTCGCTGTAGCAGACGCCACGACATCATCATCATCGTCCTCAGACTTCATCCAGAGGAAGCGACTCTCTTCTACCAACTATGACGCCATCAGACTGAAAGAGGCGAAGATTGAGGCGAACTCAGGCGCTGCTGTTACAGAGGACAGCGTGCCAACACAACAACACGCTAACATGAAGGAGCTGTTTGAGATGATGATGCAGTCAGTCACGTCTCTGGCCACAACTTTAGCACAGTCTTCTTCGCAGTCTGATCAGACGATGCCTCTTGCACAGTCCTCAGTCCTGCAGCCTGATCCGCAGACTCATCGCAGCCCGACGTCCTGGGCCCCGTCCAGGCTGAACCAGCTGAAGACGGAGGAGCAGGAGGCCGAGGTGGACGAGCTGTTAGTCCAGACTGACGATGACGAGGACTGTCGCCCAGTGTCTCCCAGGCCGACCCGGACCAAGAGGAAGAGCACCGACGTTCTGCTGGAGGAGTTCCTGAGGAAGATGGAGGCCAGGGAGGCCCAGAGGGACCGCGACGTAGATCAGAGAGACGATGTTACGCTGTTTCTGCTGAGCTTGGCTCCCGCTATGAGGAGACTCACTGCAGAAAAGCAGTCGAGGGTCAGAACCAAGATGCAGCAGTTTCTGCATGAGGCTGAGTTTGGTGCTGCAAGTTTTCAGTGATTCAGAAACATTTCATGGTTTACATTTTTATAAATTCTGTGTGAATCGCATATTAAGAAGACTTGGATAACCTTTATTTCACTCCTGAGGAAGTTCATATATTTACATTTTTATAAACATGTAGCTGAATTTATCCTTCCCTGTGTTTCATGTACTGTTTTTTAATAAAATCCTCTTGTTACAGTAAGTTGTGTTTTTGTTTCTGAATTAATAGTCAAAGTTAAGTAACTTGACTTTTACTTTGCTTTTAAGTTTCAGTTGGTGCAGGTCAACCCACAATAAACCAAAAAGCAGGAATTTTGATGTTTTTTTTCCAGTGCAAAGAAATGTTGACTCCATAATATTTCTTTCTTTTTTTTTTTTTTTTTTTTAGAACTTACAATTAGTAAAAACAACCCTTTCTGCAAATATTAACACACTGATGGCATTTATTTGCAGAGTTAGAAGATGGAACATTAAAAAGAAAAAATGTACAGAAGTTTGGCCACTCTTGAACCTGTTAAGTTGTATAGAGCCATAAACCAAGTCAGGAGTTTCTATTAGGAATTAATAACCAATTAAAACACAAAACATAGAACATGCAGAGCGGTTGAACTGAACATGCTGTTTTTACTGACAAAGTTGTAAGGCATTTTCCCCCCCTTATTCTTTATAAATATAATGCTAAACTAATAATTTGGCAAAATGCAGTTTAATGTGATTCATCTTTAGGCACATCTGAGAAAATATTCTACAACTGTACCTACTGTAGACTCACAAAAATGCACTTTTTCCTTACCTGAGCAGGTCAGGTGTGGGTTATATTTCGGAGAAACGTCGCCATCTGGCGCCCTCTTATGAGATCACAACTAAAACCAGTTACATCCGGGTTCCTGAGTCAGCTGACCAAAACACGGAAGCGGGTCCAGTTGTGAAGTATCAGCGGGCTCAGAAAACAGCATGAGCAGGAGAGAAGAAGAAATATCGTGTTTTGTGGATTTATGAAACGTTTTCTTTCTCTTTTAACGCCTCGACGTGACGCTGAAATATCAAACTGGTCGTATTTTATCTGTGAGTAAAGCGATAAGACAGTATTACCGAGTTTTTTTTTTTTTTTGGTTTTGCTCTGCTACTGTGCTCATTTGGTCGTTTTCTGAGTTATACATTTATTTAAATAATAGTTTAGCCACCATTGTAACTTTCAAATATGTTTAAGACTCATAGATTTGTCGGTAAATTAATATATAAAGCTTCCTGTGTGAATGTTGAGAACATGCATGTCCAGTATTCAGCACATTTAGAGCCATATGAAGAGAAATGTTGTACTTTAAAAACATTTAATTGAACGTAAATGACAGGACCGAGCAACAGTCTTCTATATTGTTGTGAGAATTTGTTTGCATTTGTGAAAAGACACGTAAAAAAAGGCAGCCCTGACTTCACCAGGCCAAATCCAGCTCAAAAACCACAACAGGAAACAGCACATGGCAACAGGCTGCAGACACACAACAATTTAAATAACGTTTTCAAGAGTGCATTACAGTATTGCAAAATTGTAATAATACGTTACAAGTCAATGACAATGACCCAAGCAGGGATAAAAATCTGAGTGTGTCTGCCTGTTAATACACAATGAGTGTTGGACTAAAGCTTGTCTTTTAAAAATTCTATAACACATTTAAATGGTAATATCCACCAGAAAAATTGCAATTAGATATTTTCCCAAATAATGTTAATCCTGTGACAGACCATGTCAGACCGAGTTCAGATCAAAAACCAACATACTCACATTTGTTGGTTCAGGGCTACATTGCCCCAGAAAAGCAGACCCCCTTTTAAACCTTGTATTTGTGAAAAGACAAAAAAGGATGACTTCACTTTTGTCACACTCAGACTACATCATGTTTAGACCAGAAACCATTCCACTTAGACTGAATAAACCTGAACCAGATCAACAGAAAAAGTGTAAAGGCTCCTTAAAATACAGTTTCATATTCATAATACCTTTATTGTGTTTGTAAAAATGCATAAGGATGATGATTTCACAGCTTTAGACCTGCTAAATCTGCACTACATTAATTGAGAAAAAAAGTCTATTTTAAAGACATTAACCTTTATTTTATTTGTGAAAACGTGGTGAATTCACTGCATTTTAAGAATCCACACTGCCAGAACTAAATCAAAGTAATTTTAGATTTGTGAAACATTTGTTTTGTCTTTTTCCAACACAAAAATCACTATACTTAGACTATTCAAACCTGGACTGTATTACCAGGGAGAGGTTAGAAACTATTAAAAGCAGATTCAGATTTGTGAAGCTTTAACTTTATTTGTAAAAACAGAAGTAGAGGCCATTTCACTTTTTATTCAACTGTAAATTGCATCAGATCAGTTCCAAACTGAAAACTACTACACCTAACTTGTCAAATTTCCAAGAAAAGATTTGCAAAATACTTATCGTTTGTGAAAACACAACAAGAGGAGATTATTTCACTGCTTTTATCCCAATCAAATCACATCAGGCCAGATTAAGACATGTCAAATCTCTATTAAATTAGCACGGAATGGTTAGAAAACTAAAGTCTAACTTAAATATTGTCATGTTTTGGTCACTGAAGGCACAATCCTTCCTGCATTCTTTCACCATCATTTTCTCAAAATGTGGCCTTTTTCAGAATAATGATAATACAAGGTGAAACTGCGTTCAGTTTTGTTACAAAAAGCCTCTTGCGGCAACTTTACAAGTAGAAATCTACTTATTCATTGTGATAACTAAGTACTAGTGGTGCATTCAGGAGTTCCTTTTTAAAATGCCTTGGACATTATTCAAGTTTAAATAGCTGGTTTCAGTGAGAGTGGCCGGAATTTGCCATTAATGGAAATTCCAAAATGACCTCTGGAGAGCATTTTGGTGAAAATGATCCACTAATATCAAAGTTTATTTTCATTTACAAGATCTTAAATTCTTAAAGCCTCTTTTTAGTTGGTAATGAGCCATTAGAGGTGAACAGAAATATAGAATTTAACCCTAACAAACCGTTGTACAGTCCTTAATCTGCCCTGCATCCACACTCTCTGGAAACGTTATGCACCGTGACAGCACCTTTCTGCAAACAGGCATTTATTTTTTTTAAAAATTGATGTCTGGTTGGGTCCTTTTACTCTGAAGTTTACACAAGTGCAGACTGGATTAAGTTGATTTAGGCTCAGAGCTTAGGTTTTGATCGGTAGCCGCTGTCTGCTTTCAGCTGGAAAAGGACACCACCTCTTTATTTTCTGTTCTGTCTGCTTTCTATGAATAAAATTATTTGCACAAAACTCCGCTCATGTCTGTCAGAGGACCTTTAGTTGACCTGATGGTTATCAGATGTTATTGAAATCGGAGTGCAAATCAACGTGTGCATTTTGCAACATGTTTGTGAGAGTATAGATTACACATCCTGTGAACTGGCATCAGTTTACATTGCAGTGAGTCTGTTGGAAAGCAAAGGAAGCTTATTAGAGTGTTAACTTGTCACTCAACTTTATGGACTTAACCTTGTTCATGTTTATTTAGAGGACAAACTCTATAAAATAGGAAAATATAAATTCAGAGGTTGCTTTATTATGTTATTTTGATTCTTCCAGACCTACAAAAGTTTTTGGTGACTGATTTTTACTGTCGGTGCTGTTTTAAAATGCAAATTTTCAGGACAAGCTTTCCTAAACTGCTCAGTGTGGTGATACCACTCTCGACCAGTAGGTAGTGCACTATGTTCACTATTGCACCATTACAGCTGAAAAAAATTAGCCTTGAAAATCTCCCTGACTTGCAACTTCTGCTGCTGAAGGCCTGTTGTTAGCCGAGCTCCGAATAAAGTTTTCAGGGATGAAAAAAAAAACACAGGCTGCAGTTTGCAGGGTAGAGAGTGAAAATAATTTTCAAAAAGTTGCAGATGCAAACATCTTGCACCTGAAAATGTGACAGTAGCATTTTTAAGCTCACAGAGCAGCAAACTGAACCTTCAGCTTGAGGTAGAACAGGAAATGTCAGAGAAAAAATGAGAAGCAGCAGAGGGTAACGTGCCAAAAACAAACCACAGGGCACAGAATAACCTTTTCACCTCTCAAGGGAAGTGGGTATTTGTGAGTTTGGCCTCAGTAGTGATAAAAGCTATCGTTTTTCGTAATCTTGTTCCACTAAAACTGCTTGAAGATGCTTTTTTTTGTCAGCTGTCTCTGTTGTTGACTAATGCGGTAGACTTAATCTTGGCAGCCTCGTCTATCCTGTCTAGCATTTGTCTGTTGCAGTTGTGCCCTATTTTCCCGTTTGTCAGCATTTTGGCCCAGTTTTGCTTGAATCTCCGGCTACAACCACTGATCTTGTTTAAAAATTGAGATGCACTAAACATGCCAATGGGCAGCAGCTCTAAAGACTAAGGACTTCTAAGGACTATAACATAATTTAAATCGCTTATTTTCTCTCTAATGTATTTGCCACTAATACATTGTGCAGTCAGAACCCTTAATTTTCTCTTTTATATTCAAATACTATCATTGTTTTAACAGATTTTAACAGAAATTCTTATTTTTTTCCTTCAAGCATTGCTCTACTTTTGTATTTCAGTCACAAATTCACCTTAAGCTGTAAAATAAGGAGGTAAAGTGTAAAATCCAGCACGTGTGACAAACATACTTGCATAAATTTCACGGTGAGTAAAAACAGGACTACATGCCCCTCTGTCAGCCCTCTCCTTCCTCTGCAGGTTACCATAGCAGCAGCGAGTGTGTGACAGTCATGTGAAAACGAAGCTGATTGGATTAAAATACTTTGTGTGATCAGAGGTCAGGAATATGGCACATGTACTAAACACACATCGCCCGATTTAAACACACACACACGCGCACGCACAACCGAGACAGGTAGAAAGGTCAGTGCCGTTTGCAACACTTATCGGTTTTCAAGAACAAAAACTAACATTGTGTGAGCCTGCCAGCTCATCTTTACCCTATCTTGATTAAATTTCCTGTCAAAGACACATACAGAACCACAAGACCGTCCACCCACACTCCACTCTTTTGTAATCTTAAAGAAACAGGACATTAAAATGACGTGACCTCAACCTTCAACTTCAGCCACTTCGTGTCAAAGTCACAGGAAACAGTGAAGCATGAAATTCAGACACGGCGCGTTTCAGTCGTGTTTCTGCCCCACTGACTTCGCCACATTAGCTTTCAACTTTCACTGAAACAAATACGCACTTGGTTAAAAATTCATTTTGTGTTTACCGAGTCTTTCACTTCCACTGAACCTCGCAGATTTGATCTCATTTAATGGTATGACTTTACTGAATGGGCTGCTTTGAGCCAGTGTTTAACAGAAAACACTCAAATGTAATCCCTAAACTGGCAGAAATTAGCTGAAAAGGATGTGCATATAGTACTTCAACAGTGACATACGATACAGTAAATTTAAAAACAGCAAAGGTTGAAAAACAGTTTGCAGCCTCATTTTGGTTAAGTAACCAACAGTAGCATAAATAAAACTGAGAGCCTCCAATCATGCTACTGTACTAATTTGCGCTAAATGCTAAACTCAGCATGCTAAGCAGATATATGTTTCTTAATGTTCTCCATTTTATTTTTCAGTTTCAGTAATGCAATGATACAATTGCAACTGAAGCTGAAGTCATAACTCTTGCAGTTGTTTGTTGTTGTTTACTCATAAACAAAAGTTGTGATCTAGGTAAAAATCTGACCTGATGGTGGCGGCAGAGGTTGCGTCAAGGCCTCAGCAAATTTATTCCAACTGACACTGGTTGTTGGGGGTAATCAATCCATTTTACAGGGTGTCCATAAAGTCTCTTTACAATTTTAAGAATTTGTTACAAAGGCAGTTGATAAGATATCTTAACCAGATTTGTTTTACTGTAATCAGTGTTTATTAAAGTCTGTAATCACACTGAAATTGTGTGTTTCAGGTATCCTGTTGGTGAAAGAGGTGCTGTTAAATGAAACCCTAACAAATGGCGACTCCTCAGATCGGTGGATTGGAAGGGATGGGCCAGTTCCCTGGCCACCACGTTCACCAGATTTCAGACTTTCTATGGGGCTGTGTTAAAGATATCGTGGATCGGACAAAGATACGGGACATTACTGATTGAAGCAAAAGATTTCTGATGCCATTGCCACCACTGATGAGGTTATGCCACAGCGAACATGGCAAGAAATCGGGTACCGCCTTGATGTGATTCGTGCAACTAATGGTGCTCATATAGAGGTGTATTCAGTGAGGTATAAAAAACTTTGACAACCACTGATTACAATAAAACAAATCTGACTTTATGAACACCCTGTATATGGGGGAAAATATCAAGAGATAGGGTTCTTCCTCTGGGGACACTAAATATTTGCACTGAATTTTACTGTAGTTCATTGAATAGTTGCAATTGATATATTGTAGTCTGCACTCAAAGTAGTGAGCTGACTGAAGGACTGGCATCCCTTGGGCATTGCTGCTTACATGGCTAAAAATAACACATCTCCTTGTCTTGAGAGGTTTTCTACACGTATGCAGTGGGTATGGTCAAACCAGTTACTGCACTGGTACTATTTTGACCCCAGTTGAGTCCGCTTTGAACTATTTAATGGTCATTTATTTCATAATTGAAGTAGGTACAAGAACTATCAAGACACCCTATGGTGAAAATCAAGTTTTTTATTTTGTTGACATGTCCATTTGGGTTTTTATATGTGCTAGATGACATATATTATGAGCAAAAGCATCAGTTCACGCCATAGCTGTGCATTTCTGCCTTGAAGCTGTAGCTTACAGATACAGAAACATGGATTCAGACAGCTACGGTTTCATACGTAACAAATGTCAGCTTAGATTGTGGGGTTTTCCATATTATTGTTCTGTTTAGGGTTGATTTCGGGTTCGAACATTCGTGGCTACATTACTCCAGTAATGTAATTTGCCATTAAGTAAGAGATAGAGTAGTTTTACAGTGTTTCAGCATATTCATAGGTGAGCTGGTGTGCTTGAATTATAGCAGGTGGGTGGACACTTCGTAGATGTGCATATTATAGAGGAATTAATGGTGTTAGGGAGGGGTTATTGTCATTTTAAAAATTCTAACTTATGCTAACTACCAAGAAAGAAACCTGAATTCCTCACATTGAACTGATTCCCAGCAGTAGTGAAGTGCAAATTAAAAACATGACAGCTGTCTGCCATGTTATTTATTCAGCAATCAACACATGCACATGCAATGTGTGATTTGTTTTTACTTTAGTTTGCTGCTTTCTGGCGTTTTGACAGGGTTTGTGTGGAAGCTTGAGATCAGTTTTTGCTGCCTTTGTGCAATTTTCTAACATTTATCATATTCTACTGGTTATTATTCCATTTCATTTACCTCCCATATTGTATATATTGGCCTCCTTTGCAGATGTTGTCATTTTTAATACTGTTTTGCTATATATGTACATTTGATTCTATTAATGTTGATTTTTTTTCTTATTGCTTGTTGTTGTGCACCGTCCAGCGGAAGCTATTTATATTTTGGTCATGCCATGTACGATGACAATAAGGCCATTCTAATTCTAATTCTAAGTTTAATGTGATAGCTGTTTTTTGCATTTCTTAAGGAGGATGCGTTAATTTCCCGGCTGCCTAGAAGCTTCCCAGTGGGCTGCTTCACCTGTACGCCTTGCTAGAGTCTAGGCATTATCTCTTTCTTTGAACAAAATAGATGGTATCATGGGAGAACCAAGGACTTGATCCATTTTTAATCAAATGTTCTCCTATATAATCCTTTTTTTCTTTTTTTTAAAGCTTTTTGATGTTTGCAGTAGTGTTTGAAGTCCTGGTCAGCTGGTGTGCTGGAGCTGTAGCAGGTGCGTGGAAAGCAATGGTGTAGGAAGGGAATATTTTAATGCAAATCGTCTAACTTTGATAAGTACCGATGGGTTTTTCTGGGTTTAATCATTACCTCAAGAGGAACGTTAAACGAAAGCTGAATTGGTGCTTGAATCAAATTTTTTATAGGCCAGTCAAATACAAAATGTGTCATACAGTGAGAACAAAATGGAAATTCTGTCTTATGACGTGGCTGCTGGTTTCCCACCGAAAATCCGTAGTGTGGTGGGAAGATGCAGCTGATGTGAACCTGTGGATGCGTCCATCAGGTCTTCTGTAATGGCCACAATAAAAACGATGGCTTCCCACCTCATCCCAGCTGCTTCCCCAGTCTCTTCCCCTTCATCCTCTTCTCCTCAAACTCCCGTCTGATCCAATCAGAGCCGAGGGAAGCTGCGGAGACGGCAGCTGTACGGCAGAGGACAGGGTCATAAAGCGCAGAGGGCCGAAAGAGGAAGTCAAGGGACCTGGTGAGTTATTGCCCCACAAACGTACACACCGGGGCCTGGGAACCGGGAGCTTCTCACAGGGGGGGTTAGCATGGAGGGTTTTTGCACAGGCCTGGACCTGCTCTGCACTTCTTGTATGCTTTATCACCTCATCACAGGGAAATGATGACCCCTCATACCTTCCTGTCATAACACTGCATGTCTATAAAAAAAAAAAAAAAAAAAAACACACCTTCAACTCAGTAATAAAATCAATGTAGTAAATTATCCTCCATCCCACTGCTACATGTTTACCCACATCTCATGCTGAAAATTGCCCTTTAGGCATATAAAAAAAATACGCCAAGAACAAAAACAGGATATAGAGTGGGAAGAGAGAGATGTGAGAAAGTGAGAAAGAGGAGGAACAAACAATATTCACCAAAGTAAAATGTATGTCACGCGAGATGAGCCATGAGTCAATTCCAGGTCAAAAACACACCTCTGCAAAACTGAAATGTATGTCAAGAATTACTGTAAAAGTCTCAGATTAATTTCCCAATGTAATGCACTGTAGGGTAAATATTTATCACGACACCTTCGCTCTTTTCCCAGCTGTATTTTCATGTATCTCTCCGTTTCTCCTAACAGATAACACTGCTGCTGTATTAATAGTGTCGCATCTTGAACACATGCATGAGCTGCGGCTGTGAGAAAGTGAGGGCCGAAGTGTGAATTCCAGCCATGGCTGTCTTTTAACAGCTTGTGAATTTATGATACAATTAACCCTGGAAGATATGCCGAGCGCACTCACTTTACACTCTCTCTGGAACTTTCAACGTGTGAGTCAAAAGCACAAACATGCAGGGAAACATGGTGCGCACATATGTTACACATTGAGCATGAAGAAAAGCCCGAAACATTCCCAAAACATGCTCAACCAGGTTCGAGATGTTGCATAAAATCAGCAGCAGATGATGTCAGGTGGTGAGAATTTATTGGATTTTAAAAAACACAAATAGATGGAAAAACTTTGTTATTGAAGGAAATGAAAAAAGTGCAAATGAGTGATGAAACACAGGCCTGTTTACAGCTCTGTGAAAATACCTTTTTCAGCAGAATAATTTTCTCAACTCATAAAAGGCACTAAATATATAGTGCCTTTGTATGTCATCGTGATTTGGGCCTCCTAACAAACACTATTTAACATGTTTTTAGTGTGTGTACACTGTAAAAAATATTCCATAAAAAACTGTGAAAATCTGGCAGCAAGTGTGCAACAAAACATACAAAAAATCTTGAATACTGTCACGTTCAAAAACTGTAACGAATTGTGGGATTAACAGCAAATATCTCTAAAATAATGACATTTTTAGCTGATTGGAATAAAATTTAACTAATTTTATGGTCACTTTACACTGTAAAAGCATAAATGACTTTTGATGTGGACATTATTTACAGTTTTAGTTTGCTTATTTATGGCTCATTAACAAATTAATGATATTTTCTGTGATTTTTACATGATATTACGTGCAATTTAACAAACACTGCAAAACTTTTTAAAAATTATTTATCATTTTCAACCTTTAATATCCATAATTTTCTTTCATATAACAGCAAACATTTGTAAAATCATGACTATTTTGCTGATTTAAATATATTTTTATGTATATATTTTAAAAAGTGTAATTTTACAGTAAACAGCAAAATATTTTAAAAATGGATTTATTTTTAGTCCTAGTCCTTTGTATATTTTTTTTTTCCAAATAAGAACAAATATCTTTAATTTGCCATTATTTTGGCTGGCAAAAATAGGGTAATTTTATCATCAAACAGAAAAGAATGAATAATCATTCATAAATAAATGTTTTTTTTTTTTAACAATTTACACGTAAATTAATACTTATTTTTGTGTGATTTTACTAGTTATTATTTGTAATTTAACAAAACTGGACAAATATGTAGAATAACAATAAACTGTTAAAAAAATCCCAGTTACATACTATTTAAAACCTTTATTTTTTACAATTTAATTCTTCTATTCTATGCCTAACATAATTTTAACGTTCCCCACTTTTTTGTCCATGACCCATGATATTTGTACCCTCTACTTGTATGTGTGTAATAGTTGTTTTATGCACTTTAATTCATACGCCGTCTTTTATTTGTGACTACTTCATCTATATTCTGTTTCTCACATTCTCCTTCCATTGGTTTGACCCAAATGCCCCTTTAGGCCTCAGGGATCAGGACCTGATGGAGGAGGCCTGAGAAGTACGTGCCAGTATCTCTGTGTGTTTATGCTTTGGCATTAGTGTTTGCACAAGTGTCTTTGCGTGTGCGTACATCTGCGTACCCTTGTATACTGCGTGTTAATGTATGGGATGAGCTTAGGTGGGAGTTGCACGACTCAGTCTGGCCTCCCTGAGACCTTTCTCAAATCCAGATATCATCAGCAGCATAACAGATAGATTTGTTCTCATGAATTACTTGCAGCGGTTATGGTTTCACCTTCAGATTACCCACCGTGACTCCCTGTTTCTAAACCAGTACCACCAACTCTAAACTTTTAAATACACCTCCACTTTTAGTTAAAGTTTTTCTACACTATAAAACACACACAATAATGTGTGTTCCTTTGGTTTGTGCAGTGTTAAATATTCTTCCTTCTTCTTCAAAGACATAGTTCCTGGTTACATAAGAGTCATATGTTCACTTTGGGTTAATCTGACCCGGTGCAGCAGCACAGTCATGGTTTTTCCACAACAGATTACATTAATCATACTTACATTAGTGATTTGCTCCTCGACATACAAACTGGAGGAGAAATCCAAACTAGCACTAACCTCGACATTAACACTATAACTCAGAAAGCCAGTCTTTTGTTGAAACATGTTTTTTTTTTGTAGTCAGACTGGTATCAGATCCACACAGTTGCTGCATGTTTCTCCGCATGCTCACATGTCTCATAATTTAGGCCTTTATTTTATTTTTATCTGCATATTTGCTTCCTCTGCTGCAGACAGTAAAACTATTCATCCCAGAAGCTGTTTTAGAAAACTTAGGAATGTTTGCTCACCACAAATGAGAATTCTGCATGCATGAGTGCATATGTGGTGTGTGTGTGTGTGTGTGTGTGTGTGTGTGTGTGTGTGTGTGTGTGTGTGTGTGTGTGTGTGTGTGTGTGTGTGTGTGTGTGTGTGTGTGTGTGTGTTTAAATCCTATCAATGTTCCAAATCTGTTTACTACTCATTGCCCTAAAGCGTTACTTAAAGGCATTGCAAACTATAGTGTTGCCTTGTGATGTTCTGTGTAGTTTAACTTCCTGCTTTGCACAACTCAGAATCTAAACTGTTCATTGAGAAGTGAACTCAGCTGAATCCTGTTTCATGGTGACTCCAGGATAACTGAGAACAGTAATAATGCCAGTGTGTGAGGCTAATATGCCACTTAGGCCACATGCTGCAGCTCATCCGTGAGTTGTTTGTGACTAAAGGAGTCGGGAAGCAGGGTGGTGTTATGTATGTGTGCGCGTGGGTGGGGAATATAAACCTTGCAGGACCCAGATGACACTGCCGGGGCAGTTATTTTCCCACAGTGCAGTATAAATAGCCCGCTAGTGTGGGGTGATGGTGGGCATGCTGGGGCGCTCAAGGGAGGATCCCATCCACACACAACAGCACATTCCTGTCCACCTGGCCCTGCCAGAGCCCAGGTCAGCTTACAGGATGTGTTCACATGCGCATACACACCTCCCTCCTCACACCTTTCCTTCATCACCTGTTTTCCTCACCTCCCTGCCAGCACCCCTCTCCTCCTCATCAGGGACCCTCCGACCGAGGTCTCTGCCCACATCACGCTTCGGTCACATCGTGCCTTCGCACTCGCTGACTCTCCACCTCTGACCACTGTGGAACGCCATGACGCACACGATCGCTCACACGCACTATCTTGATTTCTCACACAAACATACTCACAAAATCCTTGCTTTCCTTGAGGAAGCTGACGGCTGCCAAACGCTACATTAGTGTAACGTGTACTGTACTTGGTGTCCAACGCCACAGGGTATCAGCCTCTAATGAAAACTGGAGATAACTTTACTTTTGCATGTTGTCTGCAACATGACGCAGTTGGCTCTGCGATGTGCACGATAAAAAAAAATCTATGAAACAAAATCCGTGACGATCTGGCAGTAAGGGTGCCAGAAAAAATACGTTACAAACAGGTAAATACTGGAATGGTCAAAAACTGTGACAATAACAGTAAATGTCTGTATAATAATCTTTCTAATTTTTTTCTGTCTAGACACACAAAGTGATGTGATTCATGCCTTCTTTTCACCAACATTTTTACTGCACTTAAGGCTCCACAGCTTTTACAGCTTTTTACAGGAAAATAACCAAATTTAAGATTGAAGATTACTGTAGTTTATATAAAAAGTTCTGTAACAAATGGTGAAAAACTGGCAGAAAGGGTGCCAGAAAAAATACATTCAAAACAAGTAAATACTGCTACTGTTAAAAACTGTGTAAATAACTGCAAATGTCTGTAAAAAAAAAAAAATAAAAAAATAATAAAAATGGTAAAATTGTTTAGTTTTATGATCACCCTAATACAAGAATGAATTACTGTTACTGTCAACGTGTAAATGAATTCCCTTTCCTATGATTTTACCAGCTATTGCCCCTATTAATAATAATAATAATAATAATAATAATAATAATAATAATAATAAATAAAGTACAATAAAATAATATAAAATACTATTTACTATTTTTCAGTCCTTAATATACATAATTCTTTCTTTCAAATAACATCAAATACCTGTTAAATAATATTTTTGCACATTGAAGTACAGTAAAAAAACAACAAAAAACGACATAATTTTACAGTTAAACTGCACAAAAAGTAGAAATTTCTATTTTTAAAATTACAGATTCTTAAGATGAAAATTTAGATTTTTTTTCTCTGTGATTTTACAAGTTTTTTTTTTTAACAAAATAGAGAAAATCTGTAAAATAACGGCACATTTCTTTTTTTTATATTGCAGTGGTATATTTTTTAAAGCGCATTTTGTACAGTGTGGTATTATTTAGTGATTCAACAGCTTGACAATTAATCAAGAAATTACAAGCTCAGATGCCAATCTCAGCTTTATTTTAGTGGACTATATAGTCAAAGTGAACCAGTTTTGAGTGATTACAAGCAAAGATAACACTGTGAGATTTTTGTTTATGGCTATTCACGGTGCCTATATCAATATTTTACAATAAAACTGAGGCCAGTAAAAAATTTGCGCAGGTATGTTTACTTTCTTTGGAGATTATCCCGTGTCTAAGCAAGTAAATGATTACACTGATTTAGTGCTGATCTGTGAGCTTTTTGAACTTATTATCAGCCCCAATGTTGACATTTGGCTCATATAACCTCAAGTTCACACAGACTTGACTACCAAATACCAGACGATTAATAGTAGCTGTACTATAGTTGTACAAGCAGTAGTAGTAATACTAAAAGTACAAGCAGTAGTAGTATAAAATAGCTGTTAGAGTCGTAGAAGTAGTATCAGCATTTGTAATAGTATTACAAGTTGTAGTAGCAGTGCCAGTATCAGCAGCAGTAGTTAGTGTATTTAGTGCATTACTATTACTACCACCAATACTACCAATAGTAGTTATGAAGCCTAACTCATGTATATCCAGATTACCATCTATGTTCTTCCTCCAAACCCATTTTATGATTGGGATTACAGGCAGTTCTTTAGGACTGCTCTCAAATAATTGAAATGTTACTAAACAAGGTTATACTTATCAAATTAAATAGCTCTGGTCTCCAGTATATTGGTGAATTTGGTTCTTTGTACTCAATTTATTAGCATGATTTCTTTTTAATATGTTGTCTACAGACTTAATTACTTCTCTGTCTACTTTTCTTACTCCATGTAGGTTTCCCAGAGACTATGGGTTGAGGAGGAATTGGAAGTTTGTCGGCTTAGACCTGGTGTCATTCCATCAGTGTTAAACTTCCCGGCTCATCTTGGAAGAGTATGTGCCAGAAAGACCACGACCAAGCAGCCTTGAGATCTTAGGCAGCGTCTCCCTCAGGTGGGTGTCGACGGTGTTCACGGTCAGGTCTGTGGTAATCCCGTCAAAAAACAAAACAGAAAAAAATCTAGATTATAAATCAACATGTAACCAAAGCACTCTGTGTATAACGCCATAGTATAGGATGTAGTTCAGAAAATGTCAAAGTATAGTATGCTTTACTCAAGAATAACATAGTATGGCCTGTAGTTCATAGTACAGCATGTTGGCAAGGAAAAAAAAAAAAACATAGATTATTATGTGGTTCAAAAAGCGCAAAATGATAGGATGTTGCCTAAAATTGTCATGTATGATATGTGGTTCAAAAAATGTCATAGTGCAGTATATTGTCAAAATAGTATGTAATTCAAGAAAACATCAGAGTATATGTCATCTAAAAAATGCCATAGAATAATAATTTCATTGCACAAGTAAAAGTATAGAAATTTTTTAAAACTGTTTGAATTCTTATATGTTGCTAAAAAAAACCCCAAAAAAACTAAAACAGTCACAATAATATGTCAGTTAAAAAAGCCTATAGTATAGCGTGTCGCCCAACAAACATCATAGTATAGCATGTCACTCTAAAAACATCACAGTATAGCCTTTAGTCCACAGCTGTCAGTAGGTGAGGAGCAACACAAAAACAGTCCAAACGCTGGTTTCCAGAGGGTTAGACGAGTATTTATTAAAAGAGTAAGTTTACCACAACACAACATGTGAGGGGGTTAAAAGCAAATGGGTGTTAGTAAAATAAAAATAAATAAACAGAACTAAAAGTGAACTTCATGTTGACATTGATGGGCATTCCAACCAGGAACAAAGTAAAAGATAATCAATAGGGGAAAAAACCTCTTTCTGTTCACCTCTTAAAACCCCAAAACACACCGCATGGGTTCCCTGTTTTCCTTTGTGAACAATTCAAAGGTCCCTCTCTATCTCCCCACACATCCACCAACCACTGGAACACATCTCCAAAGTTCTGCTGGACCAGCTGAGCTTCCCCTCAGAAGAAGTGCGTCCACCTGCCAGATGAAGGAGCCTTTTGAGAGGCAGCTGGCATCGTGATTGGACTGTACTTTGGTCTGTTCCAATCCAGCTTCAGCTCCAGAGACGGCAGGCGGGACGAGTCAACGGAGGCCAGGTGGACGAAGGCATGCAGCTGAGTACAATCCAGAAAACAACAGAGGAGGAGTGCAGGGCCAGAACAAACAGAGTAGCATCGTATGTCTCTTAGAAAACATCATAGTATAGCCTTTGGTATGAAAAAACACCATCATATACATCGTAGATTGTACAAATAACAAGTCAAAGGAAAGAGACATACATTGTAGAATTGTAGTAATTGTGGGCTGACTGATTTACTGATTATCAGTATTTGATTTTGTACTGATTTACAGTAATAAATACATTTTAAAGTGGCGCTACTTTGGCTCTGAACCTTTATCTACCTGTGGTCGCTCTGTCTTCTGAAGTGATTTGATTGGCTATATGTCACAAATAAAACTCCTTTAACTTAACATCAGTAAACAAAACAAAAATGCATCAACAAAGTTTTCTGTTTGAGTTTGTGTTCTTTTAAGTTTAACTCTAAGATTTTAAATAATTTCATTTACTGCAAAAGGATAAGCTGCTCCAAATGTCTCACTAATAATCATTATCAGCCCTCTATACTTGACCACAATTAGTACAGTCCGGTTCCCCCTTCTATAAATCTGCTTGGAATCTTCCACTTCCTGTTTGTCAAAGTGGCCTTCTACCTGGACAGGTTTTGTTGGAGCTCATGCAACAAACATTTTGGGTAACTGCACTTTAATATGGATGGATGACACTGAATTAGAGTCTGTTTTAATGAGACTGAGTTAAGATGTGTAGCTCTGTCATTAAATAGTAAAGTATGTTTCAGAATTCACAGAGAGAAGTCTGAAATGTTTGTTAGGTTGGCGTCCCACATGTTGTTTGGCTCAGCTAAAGCTAACTCTGTCTGACTTCTGGATCTCTTGAGTTGCTTGTTGTTAAAATATCTTACTAGAGGTGCTGAAGCTCAGAAAGTCTGAGATGTTTGTTCAAAATAAGCTCATTCTCAAGTCTGATCTGAACTGTTCTCTTTTGTTTGAACTTTCCCTAAACTTAGGAGTTAATGACAGAGCAGCACATCCAGACTCAGTCTCATTTATGTAGAGATTAAACTTCAGTGTCATTCATTGATGTTCAAGTGCAGTTTTTCAAATGTTTGTTGCACATGCTCCCGACCAAACCAGTCCAGGTGGAAGACGATGTGAAGAGAAAACTCCAGAGGATGAATATCACACATTTATGTTGGAAATAAATGTCCTTTAATTAGATATTGTCATGCAAAAGTTGGATTTCCCTTTAATGATGTTAAAATTTTTGTTGAGTGCTTTGTTGATGTTGGTTTCTAAATGTTTTTTGACACTCGGCCCCAAAGATTAAAACCTTCTACGGTTTACCAGCTGCAACAATTCAGATATTATCAGCTATCTTTTTGACTAAACTAAGATCAAAAAGTGAAAAACTGCCTGATTCCTGCATCATGAATCATGAATCTGTTTGGTGTTTATGACAGTCAACTGAATATATTTGGGTTTGAAATTTTATAAACCAAAACAAAAATTGAATTAGTGGAGAAAACAATGAACAGATTAATGCACAAAGAAAATGTGTTTTACAACAGATATGGCTGAATTACTCTGATATTTCAAGATACATACAAATTTAATTCAATTTTATTGATATAACGCCAAGTACAGGTGAAATTGTGTCCAGACACTTTATTTTTATATTTTTTGTCATTTTAAAAAAAATGATAAAGTAAGAAATTTAAACCTCTTGACTTATCAAATTTATTGAAGGATTTTTAAGAGACTACTTGACAAGTAAAATAACTTTCTTAACTGAAAAGGGACAGTGGTGGTGCAATGGTTTTGTGTCTGGACTACTTATGAGAAGGTCAGAGGTTCAAGCCGTGATGTGGCCACTGTTGGGTCATTGAGCAAGGCCCTTAACCTTTCCTCTTCCAGGGGTGCTGTAGTGTGGCTGACACGTTACTCTGAGTCCTGCAATTGGGGAGAGATGTGAAAATCAGAATTTCTCCTTGTGGGATTAATAAGGGATAATAATAAATAAATAAAATCAATAAATATGAGGTCAAATAGAAGGAAGAGTTTTAAATACTGCAGTGCCATGGTGACAAGAATAAAGTTTGTCAACAAAAAGTAAATCTGCAGATGGATTCCATGAAAGTCCTAATAAATGACAAGAAAGTGTGATGCTAAAGGTTTGTGGTGCTAAAAATGTCAAGGATATCAAGTTGAACATGTGGATGGAGGTTTATAAAAGTTGACCTCCCTTCATTTCTCTGGAGTGACTCCATGGATTTTATGGATGGTGGTTAAAGACATGCTCTTGTAGTCATCTTCCTTCTAGTGTCTGTAAAAAGTCAGTCTATCATGACTGATTTGAACACCTCTTCATGACAATTTGTTCTGCCTCCGACCTTGTGGTAACTCCAGAAACTTGGGACAACCTGTGGAGACTTGAAGAATTTGTGGAGACTCGAGGAACTCGTTGGGTGGGGGAAGGTGTGGTGGGTGGAGGGGGAGTAGAGGGGGGAGGCTGCCACCCACCTCCCCGCCTATTCTCCGCCTTGACTCCACCCAGACTCCGCCTTAGCCTCACCCATGTGGTCACTTGGAAATTACGATGACAAAGGGAGGACGAAATCATTTTATTTTCATCTCATCTGTAGCTCAGTGAGTTAAGCATTTGCTTGTGGAGCTGCATGTCGCTGGTTCAAGACCAGATCCTTCTTAAATTTTGTCCATGTCTTGACAAAGACAAACAAAGAAAAATGGAATTAGTGGGTCTTGAACTTGCAACCTTCCACTTGGTAGTCTATGTTGTTATCCCCTGAGCTACTTGCTCAGATACTAAATCTTCTTTATTGTTGTGCATGTATCATTTGTATTGTTGCCATTTGTGAGTTTTTTGTAAATTCAGTTTTGATTTGAATGTTTTTGTCAGGAGGTTGGACTATAGGCTTTGTGCTGGAGGGTTGAACTCTGATTTCTAAGATTTTCAAAGTGTACAGACCTCTTGAGTCCTCAGGACTTGAGATTTCACACAGTCTGAGGGCAGAAATGTGCAAAGTTTCTTAGTACTTTTGTGTTAGTTAGAAAAATTTGTTTAATGGAAGTCTTCAAAGTTGTGACCATGAGTCTTGATTTCACATTTAGAGTATCCATTTGAGTTTTTGTCAGATGTTCACCTGTGTGCTTTTTAGAAATGGTGAAGAAACTTTGATAGTATTCACTGAAAAGTATAGTTTGTGGTGATGAGAAGGTAACATTAGTTTGATCAATGATTTCAACTATTAGTAGACTTTATGAGGGAAGCAGTTTAGAGAAAATACTTATTAGTAAATCAGTACATAGTGCAATTCAGAACATTGAGAGAGGAAATGTTTGAAGAAACAACTAGATGTATTTGTTTCCGAATAGAAAAAATTAGAAGAGATGTAAATTTTTTTTTTTTGTTTTGATTTTGTTATTGTGTTTTCTGTGTAATTAGATATTCAAAAGTGTAATAGGTGTTTTTTCAAATTTAGTGTCTATAGTTTGATTAATCTTATAAGTGTTTTTTTTGTCTTTGGTCATTTTTTATTGTTGTATAATATTAGATTAGATGTCGAAATGTTTTTTCTTTTTAATGTGTAATTGTTGAGTGAAAAGTAATATTGGTTGTTATGAGTTTAAATGTAATTGTCAATATTAAATATTTAGATAGAGTCTTGTAGATTGTAATTTGAAAAACTTGTAGTCGATTTTAATGTGTAATTGTATATTTAAAGTTTTCATAGTAATTTGTGTTTAATTCCTAGTGAAAGTGTTATTGTCTTTAAGATCTTAGTATGTAAATAAACATTTAACTATTTAAATAAGTGTTGTAGTGTTGTGCAGTTAATTGATGGGTAGGCGTAGTGAAAGACAGCCAGACAACGGGCTAGAAATAAGAGTTAGGGCAATTCATACAGCACGGGGTTGCGAGCTGGAATCGAACCCGAGTCTCAGCGTTGTGGACCTAGTACATACGTCAGTGGCTTAACTCGTTAAGCTATATGAGCACCCGTGTTACATGCTTTAAAACGTGTATAAATCCAATAGAAAGTCTAGGGGTAGGGTTAGGGTTAGAAAGGCAGGTCCTAACAGTAGTAATACAAAAAATAGGGTTATTTAATATTACACATAAATATTTTTAATGTTAATACGAAGCAGCCGAATAATCTGAGAAATTAATCCGCGGTTTTTCCTTCAGCGTTTTGGCCGATCTATATCCCTAACAGTATAGTACGGCCAAAACGCAGAAGAAAAAAAACCCAACTTTATTCTAAAAATGTTTTGGCTACTTTGGATTAATATTAAATTATGAACATATGTTAAATTTAATATTCATTTTTGTGGATACATTACAACTGTCAGGACCTAACTCTCCAACCCTAACCCTACCCCTAGACTTTCTATTGGATTGATACACCTTTACTGACAGACAACATGCGGGTTCATATAGCGCTGCGGGTTAAGCCACTGACGTATGTATTAGGTCCCCAACGCTGAGGCCCTGGTTCGATTCCCGCTCGCAACCCCGTGCCATAGGAAGTGCTCTCATTCTTATTTCTACCCCCTTGTCTGGCTGTCTCTCACTACACCTATTCATGAAATAACTGAAAAAAACTACAACACTTATTTACAAAGTTACATGTTTAGTTATTAAATAAACTTCTTGATTTTCTTACTTCTTTTTTTGTCCAACTTTATAAATGTTTTTTTGTCTTAACTTTTCCCCCTTTCATTTAATGGCATTTTGTTAGATACTTTATTTCTTTCATCTTCTTCTTCTTCTTTCAAGATTTTTACCCCAACCTTAACAATGTTACAAACCCTTACATTACAATAAAAATACTTCTGTTGTAAAAATCACAACTTTGTCAATTTTTCTATTTATCCATTCCACTTATTTGTTTAGCACCTTTGACACAGGTGACAAAACTAAACAAGTACATAGAAAAAAACCATGCTAAAACTATGATGAAAACTCCCACACATACAAAAACCAAATATTTAACATGTTCATTAAATCTTTTGTGCCCAGGGGATGGAGAAAATTTCTTGAAACCTTCTTGGCCTCACATGGTCAATCATTTTCAATATTAACTTAATTTTCAGTCGAATAAAACTGGGAACTGCAGAGCAACACAAAAACCAACTATATCTCCTGTTTTCTCCTTTAATGACTACTCTTCTTGTGCTTTCAGACCAAAGAACTACTAACTCTTCACAACCTGCTCAAACTCTTGGTACAGGACCTCACCACACGGGTCAAGAAGGTTTCTGTCTCATTTCTACTCTGAAGATCACCTTCTCCTACTCAAACTGCTGACAAATGTTTCTACTGCTCTAAAATCTGTGTAACCCATATGAAAACGCAGTGTTGGGTTTACTTAGCATATTTGAATTTTTAGTTTCTGTAACTTTAATTTAAATATCGGAATTTATTAATATAGCTGTAATAGGATGATTGTAGTTACTTTAAGCAGCCGCTAGGTGGCTCTGTGCGCTCAGTGTAGAGAATCTAGTAGACGTGCGCATTGCATGCTGGGATATAGACACCCCAGCTAAGCCAGATTCTAAAGCTGCTACAGTACATTCATCACAGTTATTGATATTTTATTTAAGAAAAACCGCTTAAATTTTAAAGTTAAGAGTGTGTACATGTTTTGAGGTGTCCCGAAAGAGTCCCACACCGCTGCGACGGCAGGATTTGTTTTCTTTTGTTTTTCTCCACCGAGGACTCCGATTGGTTTTTTCCTGATGCTGGATCTACAGTCAGTGGACAGCAGTGATTCCAACCAGGGTTAAAGAGGATCCAGAATTCTCCATCTTCATCATCTTCATGAAGATTCATGTTGGCAGATAAGATTTAAACGGCGCGCAGTAACCATACAAACACACACACACTACCCGGGTAGAACACAATATACACACACACACTGAATGAACTGGGACAGACATGGATTTAAACTGAACGCTTTGGACCGGACTTTGATAGACTTTGATATCACACAGCGTCAGGCTGTGAAAGGACACTTTATTTTGTTTTATTTCTTTTTATATTGGGATTTTAAAAGTGAATTTGTGCCACTTCATGTCAATTTTTGAAATAAATATGTTTTTGTTTACCTTTTTACATTAACCATCCCTTGCTCCTTGAGTCGAACCAGACTACAGTAGTCGAGTAAAGGTTGTTCTTAATGGGTTACATCTGCTCTCCAGAACTTCCTACAAATAATCTCTAAGTCTCTTCTGCTGCAGGTTGCTTTGTAGAACTGTTCCAGAAAACCTCACTAAACCACATGGAGGGGCCTCAAGATAGTCGTCCAAATGAAACCATACAAAAACCAAACTAACACAACCCAAACGCTAAAGTCTCCTGCAGCCTACCAAAGAAGCTCTGACAACAGACAATCAGGACAGGAACTCTTACCTTCTGGACAACCAACGCTGGTTCACAAACAAGAATACAGAATGTGTCTGACCAAAAACCTCTAAAGACTCACTACAGCCAAGATAAAGACACAACTCAGCTGCATCAAATCCACTAATCACTGCACACATTAGCACCATGTGCTAACTGTGGCTAAAGAACCACATTTACCAAGACAACTATCCAGTACAAATCCCTAAAACACACCAAGAAACACACTAAAGATGATTGTACTGCTGGAAGCTGCAAACCAACGCCTACAGAACAAACTAAAGCAACAGAGCCAAACCCCGTTCACTGATGAAAAGAAACAGAGGAAATGTATGTCTGCAGCTAAATAAAGCAGGAGTACACTCCGCTGCTCAGGTGTTCCTGATAACACCAAGCAGCCACCTGGACAGCCAATAGGAACACAGCTTACTGTAAGTCCAGAGGGCTGGCTTAGTGAAGGACATTTAGTTTAAATTTGAAGCATAAAGTTAACATCGAAAGTTGAAAACCACCTTCTGATACCTGAAGTCTCTGAGTTTTCACACAAAGAACACCTGAACATGTCAAACTGTTTCCATAGTAGAACCCTCATTGTAAATACATCATAGTATGGTGTGTTGCTGAAAAAACATTAGGACCCGGCTGTCAGGGGACAAACATGTAAGAAACATGAGAACAGAGAGAATCCAACCAGTAGGTCACAGTTTATCATCCCCCAGTCATCTCCTGAAGTCCATATGGTGAGAGACATCAGTATCTGGTTGTTAATTTACCAGAGGATGCTTATAATCATGCTGATGTGGTCTGTACTCTACAGTATTTTAGTGACTCAATAAATGCCTAAGTTGTTTTTTTTAAAAATGCTTTTTAGTTTTTAATGAACATTTAATAGCGTATATGTAATAAATAAATGACCTTCGCCCATCTTAAGAAAAATTCACTCAGAACTCTGCTAAGTTAACAGTACTAAATAAATCAATGAATACATGCATACACACATAAATAAGTTAACACATTAACTGTATTAAGATAAGATTTAGTTTTTTTTTTTTTTTTAAGTTATGTTTTTGCAGAATCCAGTATTGCTCACTGGTTGGTCATTACATTTTATTAGTTTGATTTCACTGTTTAAAATGATGCCACCTCTTTTCAGACAGAACCTGTGATAATAAAACAATACAAAATTTTTAGGTCCGTGTTAATAAAGCACTTAAAGCTTTCAGTATGGCTAAATGCTTTTTTCAAAATTAAATATATCACTCCTTAGGTGGTAGTGGCCCCAAGTTCAGTAAAGTTGGAAAGATATTCACAGATTCGGGCTTCCAGCATCAATAACTCGTTAGATTTAGGTTGTCAAAACATAAACGGTGCCTCTTTCCCATTGTTGCAAGGCAGACAATGTGCTACAAGCCCAGTTTTATCAAAAGTAGCTGTCTTTCAAGCTACAGGAATAACATTGGTGTCTATGGAGTGAACAGGGTCCGTCTGCAATTTGCAAAACCGCTGCAACAGTAAAGAGAGACAAATATTCAATAACTTCACTCTTATACATTGTAGTGTCACTAAAATCACTGCAGCCTTCAACTGGCTCCTGTTGACAAAGTGTTTTAACAGAAATGTAAATGCTGTAATTTGATTCTTTTAATGAACCATGTAACTTGAATGGATGTGATGCTGGTGTGACCACAGTGCACACGTCTGATGTTGCTCACAGTGGTCCAAGGGACGCTCAGGGAGTTTGTGTGTTTGCTCAGACTCAGGAAAAATTAGACGGAACACTGACCCCAACCCACTTAATTTAATTCATTATATGCACAAGACAAATGTGAAGCACTCAGCAGGCTGTTTCTTTTACAGCCATCACAATGGGTCACCATGAAAACAACAGGTGATAATCAACCCTAAATATACCCCCTTTAGCTTCCCGTCCACCAGATCTGCTTACAGAGTAAAAATGACATTAGACAGACAATGCTTCCGTCACAACATGTGCAAGAGCCTCAACGAGGGCACGGGGGGCATCAAAACTTCACACCTACAGCATAAAGCCTGCATAAAAACACCCGTTACTCAACGCTCATGTTAACTAAAACTGATCTTGGTTAGGGCTGCATAGCTGCACTAAAGGTTAACAGTGTTGTTTTCAAAATGCTGAGTGTAATTAGATGTATAAAATACCTCCAGAGCACCAGCGCTAATGAACAAGAGCCACCTTACCTATGTACAACTGTTGATGCTCGCAAATCAGCTGCCACAGCCAGGTAATGAAAAGTGTCTCAGCCCTCTGCTGTTTCTAATTATAGAAAGGCATCATATACACACTTCATACTGACATCTGAAAAACCGTAAAGGCAGGGCGATGTTCTTCTTGAATAACAGCCACTGATTTGGTTTCCCATGGCTGGCACGCTAAGGGGAAGATTTTATGGCAGTGCACAAGAACACACACACTCACACACACTCCTCCTAATGCAATCAGTCATTATCTGCCCCCATGTTGTGCACCATAAGTCTACTGACTGACAGCTGGAGTCACCCTGACTGATGGGCTCCAAATCAGTGTGAAGAGCCCCAACATTGATGAAAGCGTTTCTCTCACCAGCATGGCACCAGCTGATGGCTCCAATCCAGGCCCAGTTTTATTACTACTCTGCGGTATACCTGAAATACCACAAGAAGAAAAAAAAAACCCACACTAATACTCATGGAGTTGATCCAAAACGAGCTGCACCGAAGCCAAAGACACACCCGTTTGTTTTTCTTTTGTGCCAACAGTCTTGTTGTTTCTAAACAATAAAACGGATTTTTACTGTGGTTTATAAATGTATTCAGCACTAACAAACTGTAATTATCTGATCTGCTTTCTAAACATGATAAAGCTCAAACAGAAGATAAGATTTTTTTTTGGCTAATTTAATGCAAAGTTGGCTCAAAGAGACTTAAAGCATCGGTGGTGTTGACCTTTCCCACTGCTTGGTTTTCTAATGATCCATTTTTTTTGTCAGATTTCTGTGCTGGTAGTCTTTCATCAGCGCAAAGTCAAGGAGGAACTAATCAGTGTTTTCTGCTTGCGAGGCAGAGCCACACCCTTTCTCACCCCATCTTTTTTCCCCAAACTACACAAGTCCACATCTGGAGTGACATCATTAGGAAAACAGTGCTGCAGACAAAGTGAACCTCTGATCTGATTTATATAACATTACTATTGGCTCACAGGACGACTGGCTACACCGCGAAATAGGATATTTAGCAAAGTGTGTAAGAGAAGAAGTCGTGAATTGAAAATATAGGCCTCAGAACTAAAATTTACAAGTGACACATCGGTTAATGGATAGCAGGAGAGCAAACAAACAAACTAACATGAGAAAACGTTTACCAATAACAACGACATCTGACCAAATGCCTGAGCAGCGTCTGTTGTCGTGCCAGCACCTGACATCCAATCACACATGGAGAGCAAGAGCTTGACATTGGCCACAGCAACAAAAGCATTGTCAGTACGGACCCCTGAGGAGATCAATTTGCTCTCCTCTGGTTCAAGGCCTTTCAGCAGGGTTGAATAGAGGACAAAGGGCCACTCACAGCAGCAGGAGGCTCTGCAATGTTTCTCTAATGGGGTGTAAAGACAAACAAATCACTGGGATGAGACTTGGTCTTGTTATTGTGATGAGCCTGCGATTTACACCTGGATCCCTCGGCCTGATAAGGGATAATTAGTTTGGGATTTAACGGTTTATAAAGGTGGCGTGAGTGTGGGGAAGTGAGTAAAGGCTGGTGTGGTGAAGTGTGGTGGTCCTCTGGTGCTTGAGTGTTACTGCTCTGCAGAAAAATAAAGCAATAATGTGAGTTTTCAAAGGATTAAGCTTTTCTCAAATGTTTTTCTTCTAGGAAGTAACAAGGGCATATTTCACTTTTGCCAACTTTAAAATAAATGAAAATGAACCTGCATGATAACTAGGATGAACTATGATTTGTTATGCAACTGATAAATTAATGAAATGTTCCATCTGTAATGCTAATAAAATGCTTCAAAACATCTGGAAAAATACAAAAGTCCTTTTGAAAGTTACGGTAATGTTTTTCTTTTGAATTTTTTTATTCCACAATTCCTTAATTAGTCATATTTTTTCATACTGAAAATATGTTATTAAATCATTCATTTTCTGTTAATGCATGGTTGTTTTACATCAGACTTTTAGGTAATACAAGCCATTTTTGCACATTTGATATTAATTGCATTACATATAACCAATAGTTTATTGCCTAAATGCAAGTTTTTAATATGTGTTAGTAGAGCACAGTCATAGGTATCTGCACAGGGGCTGAATCGATTTTAAGTCAAAATCTAAATTTAAAACAATGCAATTAGCAACATGCAAATGCTATAGTTTAGGATAAACGTTATGCAACAAGTCTGACACAGGATTTAAACTTTTGCGTCAAAGGCTTTGCGCATTCATGCCATCTTTGTGTGACAGTCACACTTTTAACGGTATCTCATGTGCTGATGCTCCATCATTTTTTAAAAATACATCATGCAGTGAATACTGAACTGAAGCAGGACTGTAAGATTGCATCAAATTATATTATCTATCACATCTAACCATCTTGTATTATCTATCACATCACTGAGCTGTTTTCCACATGTCGCTCACCCTAATTTGCACTTTAAAGAGTGATGACTAACCTGCAACAGTCTGCAACAACACAGACTGAAAAGCTGCTGGAACAGAAATTCACCTAAACAACTGGCCTCTTAGCCTGTCAGGGATCTTTTCCTTAACTTCATGACTCACCATACTACCAACATGATGTTATCTGAGGGCTCACAAGGAAAAAAAATGAACAAATTAGACATACAGATTTAAAAGTGGTTTTGGAGAATGCCAAAAGTCATCGTTTACCCACATTTTAATCTAGAGTCATTCTTGTGTGATGACCACTTTTTTGATGGTATCTCATGCGGCAGTGCTTCGTCACGTGTTGAAAATTCATGATAAAAACAGACATTTGAGATAAATTACATTCCAATTACTCTCCAAATCATTACTATGACTTTATTCTACCACTGCTATGGCTTTAAAGTCAAAAAGTCTCTGCCCAAATTACCTGAAAAGGGCTTCTGTACACTTTTATCACACTTTTGATGGTGTCACATGTGAAAAGCCTCCATCACATGTTGAAAATTGCTTACAAAATAGACATTTGTGATAAATTTTACTGCAAATGCACTCATAATGCACCTGAGAAATTAGTCACTAACCATTACCCAAATAGTAACTAACCTGATAGACTCTGCATCAACACTGATTAAAGAGCTCATAGAAGAGAAACTCACCTTGATGTGGCCTTTCTGGGATATTAATTTTTTTATTTAATGGCACACCATTTTAAAATGATGATATATGAGTGTTAAATAGGACATGTTTAGTCATTTAGACATTCAGATTCACAGGTGTTTTTTGTAGAGCAGCAGCAGTCATTGTTTACCACCTATTTAAAACTACCACTACTGTGTGTTTAAAGTCGACATTTGTCTGCCAGAGTTACCTGAAAAGTGCAGCTGTAACGTGGAGGACCTGAACCCTGGCACACATCGTGGCTTTCACTGCTACGGTAACGAGAAAAAAAGTCGACTAAGAAGTGGGTGTTAAGAGCCATACCGGGAAAAAACGTGCAGAAAAAAAAAAAAAACATTGAACGGGTTAATTGCAGAATTACCATACTTTTAATCATCCGTCTCGTGTCTAATGGAATAGCTACATTCCTGTTTTAATAATCAAGCTATCTTTTTACAACTGATTTGGTTCTATGAGAAGTTACAGTGGTTTTGATGTCTTAGAACGATTGTAAAATATTTTGTGTATTAAAGTTTTAAGGGTCGATACTGATGCAGCATATTTTGATCAACAGAGACTGATAGCTGATATTTTGAACCGATAAAATCAATGTAATGTTTTGACAGAATGTGATAGCAGAGAACCTGTCATTCATAACTAGGCTTCTTCATTAATAAGTGTGACTATAACAGATTATGTAAAATAAGAATAGGAGTGATTAAAATAGAATGTGCTGTTCTGTTTATGTGAGATCGACTGAGATTGATCAGTTTGTCTCCCGCAGTTCTGTCGGCTGTCCTTCTCTGTTTTCTTACATTTTTTCTATTCTATCACTTTTATTGCCTACTAAGATCCAGATCTTAAAGCCTTATTTATTATTGGCTTGTGTTTCTTGTTCAGTTTTTGCAGTTTCTGCTTTAGAGACATTTCTGGGACAACAAAGCAACTACTGACAGAGAGGTGGCTGCATCAGACCTGAAATAGCACATTTAATTTATCAGTGAAAATACTGATACAGATAAAATGAAAAATGCAACAAAAATATCAGCCACGATAATAAGCCAGGCCAATAATCAGTCTATCCCTATTAATAAATAGCTATAGTCAGAAGGTTCCAAGCAGTAAGATTTTAATAAACGGCTTGTTCTGCCAATAAGTGTAGGGTCACTAATGACATATGCTTTTAAATGTTAATTGTTGCTTCCCTTTTAGTTTTGACAGTTCCATGGTCTTAGTCAGCACTTACTTGCCTTGCTGGGACACTTCAATGGAACTTAAATTCTTCTTTAATTTTCACTGGCATCAAAGGTCCACTGCTCTGTTTCAGTATCACTTCCTTATTTTTTGACACATCCACATAAAACGGAAGGGGCTTTTCTTTCTGGTTAGGCCTCATCCAGGTATGGATTCAGAGTGATTCAAAAGCTACACACATTTTGACTTAGACATATTATTTTCGGCATTTTTGCTTTCTGCATCTGTGAATCCATGTGAAAAATTTTAGAAATCTTCTGTCCACCCATGTCTGCGAGCAGCCCAAAGTTTAAGACTGTATGAACTGTCCACACAGAAAGCACGCTGACTGCAGATGTACCAGAAAAGTAAACTGGACATTGGTCTTCCTGTGCCGTATCCATTCCATGATGTTTGTACTATATTCCAGCTACTTAGTTATATTCTTGTTAGGTGACTGCCCGCACAGTTTTCTCTTTACATTCTGTCCAAACACAATAATCTAGGCAGCTCTTTTTGCTTTCAGGTCATCTTCATGTTTGCACACATAGAAGCACATGGAAGTCTGGTTCTGTGAGTTTGCAGCTGTCCAGTTGAAACCATGAATTGATCATTAGTAAATAAAATAAATAGGTTTTGATGTTGTATTCATCAGCAAGTTTTTTTTTTTCCAGTTGTGAACAATCCACAAACTAGTCATTAAATTTCAATCAGTATAGTTGTGATAGATGGAGCCTTAAAGGTTTCTTGCTGCTTGCAGCTTCTCTAAATGTGAAAGCATGAGTGCGATGTCAGACTGAATGAGGAGGTGAAATGAAGTTGCAGTTCAGCATGATTATCAAGGCGTGGGCGAGAGAGCATCATTTTGAAAAATGTGAAAATGCGATCGCAGTGGGTACTGAGGTACTGGATGTTAAAGGCAGATGAATGGATGTCTGTGTGACAGCTGAATTATCGAGGGTAATGGTGTAATTCTAAAGCGGGTCCCGGTGGTGTTGTTTAGTGACCACTGACTGGATGATCTGGAGAGGAAGTTGACCTTTCATTATTCTGTCTTGAAATTGCTTTGTTCCCTGTAATGTCAGCTATCTCAGTGGAGCCGCCGAAAACCCGTAGAGGTCTGTGGTTTTACTGAAGTGATAAAAGTGAAGTCAGGCAGAGCTGAAGAGAAGTTGGAGTTCAGTCAGAACTTTCTCAGATTAAAAAAAAAATCTAAATATCCTCTGATGCTCCTTAGAGTGTGCTTTGCAGCATCTCACTGTATAGACACATATATGTATGGGTCAAAACTAACTGTATTGGTCAGACATCAACTGGTTCAGTTTGTTGGTTTGCAGGAATCTTTAAAAACATTACAGATATGAACTAAATTTGGTGGAAAATTACTCAAAAGAAAGCTCATGTACAAATTTTTGCATCAAGTGCAGATATGTCCTTATTCACACTGCATGCACAATGTAAACAAAATCATACTATTTTTTAACCTAAAATTAAATCAACAGAACTGCTTTCAGTTTCCCTTTGTGCAATTTTTTAAAAGTTATTTTTTGGGCCTTTATTTAGAGGACGGTGGAGAGAAAGACAAATAATGTAGGGACAAGAGTGGGGGAAAGACATGCAGAAAATGACCGTGTGTTGGTCTTGAATCCATGGCTGGTGTGTAGGGGACTGTAGCCCCTGTTTATGGGTCGCCAGCACCCCAGTGAGGTAACTTTACCAATGTGTTTGAGACTTTTAACAAGCGAAAGTTTACGACAATGAACTCTGTGCTCATGCAAATGAGTAGCAACAAGGCAAAGCCCTGTATCTTGAAACACATTGCTGTGCTAACATCATTCACTTCTCAGCTGCTTACATAGACAATGAATGGGAAGCAAGGAGTGACTGATCCAGTGGATTCTTACCATTACTCTTCGCCTTCTATTCCCTAGCTTGCCAGTCTTCTGTCTGTTATATTTTACTGTTATTCTCTGGACTGAAAGCCCTTGATTCAATATGCAGCAGAGTTGTCTATGAGCAAAACTTACTCTTTGATTTTGTAGTCAATCATGTCCATTTAATTCCTGGAATGATGGGGAATTAATATTTGACTTATTGAGCAGCCCTACCCCAATCAGCAGCTTTCATTTGAATAAATGTTGTTCCATTTTTGAACACAGTATCTCATTCTCTAATTATAATTGTGCATTAAGTCCTAAAATGATTACTTGATCAATTAATCAACTGAAATAAAATGTTTTGGTACTTGAATAATCTGTCAAATCATGTATTTGTCAAGCAAACCATTCATTCCCTGGTTCTCACTCTGAAAATGGGATGCTGCTGCTTTTTTTGATATCTTTCTGTTTTGGAATGTTGTTCGCACAAAATAAGAAATTGTTTTTGGAGACTTTTAGATTTATTTTTATATTCATAGATGTTTTCACCCCAAGTTGCTCAAGGGAAGAATGGTGTAACTTTAAAGAAGAGGAAAGATGTCAGGGGTCATGTTGTCGAGCATTTTAACCTTTAAGTAAAAATATAATCACACTTCAAAACAAAAGGTCACAATCCTAGCTTCACTTTCTTCACTTTCGAGTACAACAAAAATGGCAGCCAAGAGGCCAAAAGCAAGGAGTGGAACATAGAACAAAAGGAAAAGAGAAACATAAATCCATGAGGAACTTAAATTGACACTCACTTTTTGTCTGACTTCATCCTTTCAACAACATAAGAGAGCTATGTACTAACCAAACACCTTACAGGATCACTCTATTGTGGGCATGATGTGGTCCTAGAAGTGTTGCTCCTCAGGGTTTGTACACACCCAGCTCGAGGGTCATCGATCTAGACAATAAGGAGTTACTGCAACTGAGTCTGCAGCACTATGGACCAAAACAACAGACAATCTAAGCATTTTCATATCAGGCTTACATGCAAATATAAATTAATACAACAACAGACAAAAATATTAATTGAATATTCATATGTAAGTGCCAGTCTCAAAATTATTAGCATCTTATAATATATAAAATCAAAGATTATACGTGCAATTTATTGTTTTGTAATGAAGAGTGTGCATTATTTTTACATTATTAGCTATATAAAAGCATCTTAAATTTGTATTTTCTTTAAGCACAATTTAAACTATTTTCTGCAAACATAAAACTAACCGCTTGCATGGTAAATATATGCCATTGAAATGTTTAGACAAATAATTTATGCATATATTATAAGCTAAGTTTAGTTGTGGCACTGCCCAATAAACTTTGACTGAAACTGCTCAGCAATTACAGTGCGTATAGAAGGTATACAGCCCCCTTCGAAGTTTATAACTTTTATTGCCTTTCAATAATAAATCATCGTTGATATAATTGACTTTTTGGACAAGAATTCACAAAAAGCAAATCTTCAATTTAGGTTGGATTTTTTGTGCGCAGCGCAGATTTTCTGTGCGCGGAGACCGTGTCAGCAGTGCGCAGCTTAGAGGGAAAAGTGGTCACATCTGTAGAACTACATTGAAACTGTCGGAGGTCTCCAGCTTTCTGTGTGGTCTCCATGGAAACCAGACTCCAACCAGCTGAGCAGATCAGCCAATGACAGACGGGGGGCTGCGCAGTCGTATTTCCATGCGGCCTGTAGAAGAAGAGCCTCTCTCTACTCTCAGCTTCAGTCGTTACTACAGTGACAGAGAAAGATGCCAGAACCAGCAAAGTCCGCCCCGAAGAAGGGCTCCAAGAAAGCGGTGACGAAGAGCGCCGGAAAGGGCGGCAAGAAGAGGAAGAGGAGCAGGAAAGAGAGCTACGCTATCTACGTGTACAAGGTGCTGAAGCAGGTCCATCCCGACACCGGCATCTCGTCCAAGGCCATGGGCATCATGAACTCGTTCGTCAGCGACATCTTCGAGCGGATCGCTGGCGAGGCCTCCCGCCTGGCTCACTACAACAAGCGCTCCACCATCACCTCCAGGGAGATCCAGACTGCCGTCAGACTGCTGCTGCCCGGTGAGCTGGCCAAGCACGCCGTGTCTGAGGGAACCAAGGCCGTCACTAAGTACACCAGCTCCAAGTAAACACCTTCATCATCCACAACACACAACGGCTCTTTTAAGAGCCACACGTGTTCACGAATTAGAGCTCAACGTCCAATGGCAACATAAATATTTATATGTTAAGCTAATTAATACATAAATGTACAGTGATGGGCATGGAAGTATACTTCTTACATGAAGTAGAGGATAGAGAAGCAGTTTCACATACACACTTTGAAATGTTCTGTTAAACTATGAGGTGAGTCACTTTGAAAACTTCAAAGCATAAAAGCAATCATTTTTGCTTCATGGCCTAAACTATGTCAGTAACAAATGTACAAGTTAGTTTCAACATAATTGTTTTTGTGTTTAATAAAATAAACAGTAATCTCTTTTCTGATCACTGGACACTCCACTCTCGTTTTAAATGATGAATTACTGACCAGTCACAGTGTAATTAATATTAGTCTAAATGGCCTTCATTTACATCTGTAATGATTCCAGACAGTCAGACTCTGCTGTTAGATGTTTAATGGTTTATACGTGTTCATGGAGGAGCTGAAAACAACTGGTTTTATGTTTTACTTGATTTATTGCTGCTGCTCTGCAGCAGTGTTTGTAAAATATATTCTCATGTACTGACTTGTTTATTGTAAGTCATAAGGAAATTCAGTGAATAAACACTTTGTGTACAGGATTAAACTTGAATTCAAATTCAACTATAGCTTATTCTATTATATATACTTGTGTTCCTTTCCAGTCGGGATTTTATTTGAAGTAAACTAAAACCATGTTTCACTAAACTGCAGTTAAACAGTTTCATTTTAAACTGCATTAGTGATGTGTTGGTCTGAATGAAGCGGCTCTTAGAGCTACAATAACTCTCCTCTGATTGGACGATCACATTTCCCTCTCATTCTGACCAATCAGTGAGCAGCTGTGTTCCTATATAAGGCTGCAGTTTGTCGCCTTGACGTTATTCTAGTTTCTGCTCTCAGTAAGAAGCTTTTATTGTCTGAAACATGTCTGGACGTGGAAAGACCGGCGGCAAAGCCAGAGCCAAGGCAAAGACCCGCTCCTCCCGGGCAGGACTTCAGTTCCCGGTGGGTCGTGTCCACAGACTGCTGAGGAAGGGCCACTATGCGGAGCGTGTGGGTGCCGGCGCTCCCGTCTATCTGGCGGCTGTGCTGGAGTACCTGACCGCTGAGATCCTGGAGCTGGCTGGAAACGCCGCCAGAGACAACAAGAAAACTCGCATCATTCCCCGTCACTTGCAGCTGGCTGTCCGCAACGACGAGGAGCTCAACAAGCTGCTGGGCGGAGTGACCATCGCTCAGGGCGGCGTGCTGCCCAACATCCAGGCTGTGCTGCTGCCCAAGAAGACCGAGAAGCCCGCTAAGTCCAAGTAAAGCAGGAGACCTGCTGATCAACACAAAGGCTCTTTTCAGAGCCAAACACTGTGTTCTGGTAAAAGACAAACGTCCTCATACGTCTCAAACACTTCAACAGTTGGTGCAACATCCAGACCGTCATCTTATATTACACAGTTGTTGCACCAATTAAGTTACTTTAGAATGTAATGGTTTTGTAGGACACAAACCACCCTGCCCGTGTACAACAGTGTTGTTCACAGTGTGATATAGCACACAAAACAACCACAATAAAAAGAAACACCAATGAACACTACATGAATCTAGCAAATGCCATATTCGAGACTAAATCTGTAGTTATTGGAACATGTTGGTTTCGGTCATAAAAGTTTGTCTGTTTGGCTCCGCCCAGTGAAAAATGCCACAGGCTGTCCTCTCTTACGTCCGCAGTTCTTCCCAAAACAATTCCGAATCAGAACAATTAAGTTTGGACTAATTGTTTAATAGTGAGGCAAATATCATTTTCTTTTAAATTCAAATTATATTAGTACGTGTTTACAATTTGATGGTGCTGTTGAAAACATGTCAAATTTATTTCTGCTAATTTTACATTTTTCTTTCCATTTTTAAATTTAGTTTTTTATTCTTTCTGAAAAAGACTAAATGATAAACTAGGAGGTAACAGCACCTTGTCAGATACAGAGCTCAGTCCTGCTCCTTTAAAATGGTGAACATTATTATCAAAGGCAAAAGTAATTAACACAACATAATGGAATTACAAATTATACTTATAACAAAGAGTAGAAAAACATCAGTATTAAGATAAGATATTATGCTGTTTTGTATTTACGTTTTTTTTAAAGTTGTAAAATATATACTTAGTGAGAAGAGGGATAGTATTAAATGCATCTTTTAAAAAAATAATAAAAAACTTGATGATTGATTACATTTCAGTTCTTATTTTTAATATATTTAAAGTCTCTAGATCTATTGAACACATTAATAACAGCCAGTTGTTTCAAACAGACTGATGTGGATTTTTAAAATTTGATTTATTATTAATATCTAAGTGTTGAAGTTTAGAGCATCTTGCTGAGCTTTACAATGAGAGAAGTGATGTTGAGTGAGCTGGCCAAGCACGCCGTGTCCGAGGGTACCAAGGTCGTCACCAAGTACACCAGCTCCAAGTAAACACTTTCATCATCTACACACACAACGGCTCTTTTAAGAGCCACACACTTTATCTGCAGAGCTTTACAGCGCTTTCAGCTGTGTCAAAACTGTGATCTGTAGGACCAAACTTGGAACAATTCCATATTCTGTTGAAGACATGAATTAAATCTGAATGCATTTTTTTGCTGATTGCTTTGATCGTTGTATTTTTGTGGATCATTATCATTTAAGAATTTGCAGCTCAATATTGTGACTGATTTAATACATTGCAGAAAAAAATTGCAACTGTGATTATTCTGTCATTGACATACATTTGATTAAACAATGAAATGAGTATTGCTGGAGTATTCAGAATATTACGTTCTAAGATCACCATGATATCTGATCCTGTGTTAAACAGATCAACAGATCAGTAAAATAAATACAATAAGCACCATTAAGATAAACCATCACTACGCACAAACTGACGTTTCAGGGTTTTATCAATATGACCACCAAAAAATACTTTTTCAAATGTTTGTTCCCAAAACTAACATTTCTTCTGCTGACCACAGTGAATGTTAATATCTGATTTGATGGTCCCTTTACTATTTTAAATGACATGTTAGATTCATGTTTATATATTGTATTATTGCTTTGTGTGTGCTATATGGTGACAGTGCTCTGTTTTAAACACAATTCTTATTGTATCTTCTCAGCTGCTGTAATGTGTGAATTTCCTGCTGAAGGATCCATAAAGACAGCAGCTGCTGATCCTGCTGTTGGTCAGTTGGTGGCGCTGATGGAGCAAAGAAGGTTTTATTAAGCAGCATTGAACATCCACAGAAGAAGAGGAGGCTAGCCTCTGTCTTCTATCACGTCCTCAGTAGAGAGTTAAATGTCCGTGAATCCAGCAGCTGCATCATTGAGCAAAAAAGTAGAAGAACAGTGATGTCTGGACGAGGCAAAGGAGGGAAAGGACTCGGTAAAGGAGGCGCAAGCGTCACCGTAAAGTTCTCCGGGATAACATCCAGGGAATCACCAAGCCCGCTATCCGCCGTCTGGCTCGCCGCGGTGGAGTCAAGCGTATCTCGGGTCTGATCTACGAGGAGACTCGCGGTGTGTTGAAGGTGTTCTGGAGAACGTCATCCGTGATGCCGTCACCTACACCGAGCACGCCAAGAGGAAGACGGTGACCGCCATGGATGTGGTGTACGCTCTGAAGAGGCAGGGCCGCACTCTGTACGGCTTCGGAGGTTAAAGTCAGCGATGATGCAGCAAAACAATGGTCCTTTTCAGGGCCACACATCTACAAGAGAGCTCGGTCCACTAAATGCAGTCTGCTGTGATTTAAGTTGGCATCTATATGGCTTTTTTTTTCTCTGCTTAATGAGGTTGATATATATGTGTATATAACACGACGGTATTGTCTGTTTCCATGTTTTTGCAAGATAACCAAAGTACGCTGTTCATGTTTAGTAACCATGCATATAAAAAATAACTGCTACTCAAGAAAGTATCATGTGTGACGGCTGAGTCAAGTCTTTCTCTCTGTTTATGATCAGTCTCCCTTTTTTAATTTTTTTTTTAAAAATATAAAATATATTTATATATATATATATATATATATATATATATATATATATATATATAATTCTGCACACATTTATTCCTGTTGTGTTTGCTGCTGGAGAAAAGGAGGTCAGAGATAGAACTGAGGAGGGTGCAAAGGAAAGATCAGTGAGTGTGAGGCCAATTATTGGAAGAAAGTGGATGAGTAACAAGTAAACGAGACCTGGAGAAGAGTCCAGACCTAATCAGGTCAATGGGGAAAAACAGGGAACCTGAACCTGGTGACAGAACCTGGATCAATAAGTTCAATTTGAATTTCAACACATGATACTGGTCTCTCCCCATCCAGTCTGACTTTCCTCACTGTGGGATCGAGAAAATGTTTATCTGATAATAACCGACATGCTCCAAAATATTGCTTTGGTTTTCATTAATTCTGCTTCTCTGTTCTTACTAAGCTTAGCTCGATCAGTTATAAATACATGAATAATTTTGATTGATTACAGGATGTTTAATGTGAAGTTGTTGCTAGAAGTGTGATTTTTAAGATGTCATATCTGTGTATCCAGTTATTGTATTTACATAAATCTGTGTACAGAGCAGCAGCCTGCTGGTTCATTGTATTAATGACCACTTATTGAGGTTAAAAAAAAAATGCTCTGAAATTGAGTATTTTGGTATTGGATGACAAAACTATGATATTAGAGAAATACAGAGTGAAAGTGACTCAGGAAGAGCAAGTAGGAGAGAAAAGTAAAAAAAAAACAAACTGTGAACTCTGAATGTTAACAAGCTGATCAAGATTGCTACCAAATTAAGTATTTTAACACTTAAAAATCCTGCCCGACTGCGACAAGTCCTCTGTAAAACTACGAAAAAGAAAACCCAAAAAAGACCATAATTCTTTTCCAACGACTTCAAAACTTGGCAGCACAGGTTCTAAGACCAGGAGGAGAACTCAAGTTTTAAAGTCTCTGATCTGGTTACTTGTCTGTTATAGAATTGTTTTTCAGATCATTTAATTGGTTAATAAAGCTCTTAATAGTCTTTGTCTTCATCAAACTTTTAAAACTATCTTATCGTGTAGCCAAGATATTTAATTAAAAAAGGAATTTTCTGTTTTGATAGAACAATTATTTTAGTGACAGCTGCATGTTGCTGTCTTTACTAAAGTCATTGATTTCTTAA